>NC_060198.1:2264334-2419334 GCF_021184085.1 Oncorhynchus gorbuscha
GTCATGTTGATATAGGAGTGTTCCATAGTTCTATTATAGTCATGTTGATTTTGGAGTGCTTCAGAACTCCATTATAGTCATAATGATTTAGGAGTGTTCCAGAACTCCATTACAGTCATATTGATTTAGGAGTGTTCTACAGTTATGTTCTGTTACGTTCTGACCTTTATTCCTTTGTTTTGTCTTTATTTAGTATGGTCAGGGCATGAGTTGGGGTGGGCAGTCTATGTTTGTAACTTCTATATTTTCTATTTCTGTGTTTGGCCTGATATGGTTCTCAATCAGAGGCAGCTGTCTATCGATGTCCCTGATTGAGAACCATACTGAGGTAGCCTGTTTTCCTGTGTGTTTTGTGGGTGGTTATTTTCAGTCTGTGTGTCTGCACCAAATAGAACTGTTTCGGTTGTCACTTTGTTGTTTTGTATTTGTGAAGTGTTCAGTTTCTTCTTAAAAAGATGAACACTAACCACGCTGCGCTTGGGTCCTCCTCTCTTTCTCCCGAAGACGTCCGTTACAAGTGTCCCATAGCTCCATTGTAATCATATTGATTTAGGAGTGTTCCATAGCTCCATTGTAATCATATTGATTTAGGAGTGTCCCATAGCTCCATTGTAATCATATTGATTTAGGAGTGTCCCATAGCTCCATTGTAATCATATTGATTTAGGAGTGTTCCATAGCTCCATTGTAATCATATTGATTTAGGAGTGTCCCATAGCTCCATTGTAATCATATTGATTTAGGAGTGTCCCATAGCTCCATTGTAATCATATTGATTTAGGAGTGTCCCATAGCTCCATTGTAATCATATTGATTTAGGAGTGTCCCATAGCTCCATTGTAATCATATTGATTTAGGAGTGTCCCATAGCTCCATTGTAATCATATTGATTTAGGAGTGTCCCATAGCTCCATTGTAATCATATTGATTTAGGAGTGTCCCATAGCTCCATTGTAATCATATTGATTTAGGAGTGTCCCATAGCTCCATTACAGCTCTACAGATGTAAAGGAAGATAGGAGCCAAATCAACCTCCTTGCTTCCATTTAACATTTTCTTTGGGCTTTGAGTCATTTCTATACTTTAAAACACATGAGGTGAGTCTTCATAACAGAACCAGTTCTATTAGATGGAAGAGATAGACCTAATGGCAAAGGGAAGGAATCCATATGCTTTTTAAGAAATATTCCACAATATGTCATCTACTGTATTCCTCTGCCTTTGTACTCTTGCCAAATGCACTCATTCCACTGGACTCAAGAAGATGCCCAGTTCCATTTGAAGAGCACTTTCACAAGCACATGCATTCCTCCTAGTACCAGAGATCCTAAGATCGCTCGCTCTTTCTACATGTAATTCAAAATGTGGCTCATCCTCATCCACATTAACATATGACACTGAACAGATAGGACGTTGTCCATGGCCAGCGTCCCGAATTAAACCCTGTTCCCTATTTAGTGCACTATTTTTGACCAGGGACCATAGGGCATGGGCCCTGGTCAAAAGTAGGGCACTATGTATGGGAATAGAGAGTGATTTGAGACGCAGGGCTTCCACTACGGCAAAATATATGGTTTCATACAGCATTCAGAGAGAATGTGTGTGTCTGTCTGTGGGACCAGGGTCCGGAAGATACGTGTGTCTAGAACAAGAAGGATGGAGGGAGACTCTGCAAGTACATGGTCAGTGGGAGTGAACCAGTAGAATCCCACTATCTGGACAGCCCCCGTCAGATGATTTATAGATGTTCAAACTAACTATCAACAACTGTTCAACTAACCCTAACTCCAGGTTAATGTTCATCCCCTGGCTCAACATTAACCATAACCCTAACCCTAACTCTAGGTTCAAGTTCATCCCTTGGCTCAACATTAACCATAACCCTAACTCTAGGTTAATGTTCATCCCCTGGCTCAACATTAACCATAACCCTAACCCTAACTCTAGGTTCAAGTTCATCCCTTGGCTCAACATTAACCATAACCCTAACCCTAACTCTAGGTTAATGTTCATCCCCTGGCTCAACATTAACCCTAACCCTAACTCTAGGTTCAAGTTCATCCCTTGGCTCAACATTAACCATAACCCTAACTCTAGGTTAATGTTCATCCCCTGGCTCAACATTAACCATAACCATAACCCTAACTCTAGGTTCAAGTTCATCCCCTGGCTCAACATTAACCATAACCCTAACCCTAACTCTAGGTTCAAGTTCATCCCCTGGCTCAACATTAACCATAACCATAACCCTAACTCTAGGTTCAAGTTCATCCCCTGGCTCAACATTAACCATAACCCTAACCCTAACTCTAGGTTCAAGTTCATCCCCTGGCTCAACATTAACCATAACCATAACCCTAACTCTAGGTTAATGTTCATCCCTTGGCTCAACATTAACCATAACCCTAACCCTAACTCTAGGTTAATGTTCATCCCTTGGCTCAACATTAACCATAACCATAACCCTAACTCTAGGTTAATGTTCCTCCCCTGGCTCAACATTAACCATAACCCTAACTCTAGGTTAATGTTCATCCCTTGGCTCAACATTAACCATAACCCTAACCATAACCATAACCATAACCCTAACTCTAGGTTAATGTTCATCCCTTGGCTCAACATTAACCATAACCATAACCCTAACCATAACCCTAACCATAACCCTAACTCTAGGTTAATGTTCATCCCTTGGCTCAACATTAACCATAACCCTAACTCTAGGTTAATGTTCCTCCCTTGGCTCAACATTAACCATAACCCTAACTCTAGGTTAATGTTCATCCCCTGGCTCAACATTAACCATAACCCTAACTCTAGGTTAATGTTCCTCCCTTGGCTCAACATTAACCATAACCCTAACCATAACCCTAACTAAATGAGGTTAATGTTCATCCCTTGGCTCAACATTAAATGACCCTAACCATAACAAAAGAAACCCTTAGAGGTTAATGTTCATCCTCATGAGATGTAACCATATTTAACCATTAACCCTAACTCTAGGTTAATGTTCATCCCTTGGCTCAACAAACCATAACCATAACCAACCATAACCCTAACCATAACCCTACACTAAATGATGTAGTGTGGACAATTGACAGAAATGACTTGACAAAAGAAAGATAGAGGACATCTTCCTCATGAGATGTATTTTTATTCCCATTACTATCAAAATGAACAGACAAAATCAAATTCAAACAACACAATGCAGATCATTTTAACATTGACAGTCCGACATCAAATTCAGACATCAGATTCAGACATCAAATTCAGACATCAAGATTCAGACATCAGATTCAGACATCAGATTCAGCTCCAACTTTTCCCTCCCTTTAACACCTGTAGAGCTTGTTAACCCTCTGAACGTCGATCGCAGACATCTCCAAGCTCTGTCCGATGGGCACAGTGGCGTCAGGAATAGGAGTGATCGTCTCCTTCCTATACACAGTGCTGAACGACCATCTATTATAATGCATGACGGAGGAGTAGTCATAGGGAATGTCCAGGTTGTTGGTGTCCTCTTTGTCGAAGTTGGGCTCCTCCCCGTTCAACATACTCCCAGTTGATCCTGATGTACTTGTCGCGGTCACTCCTGTTCTGTTCGTGGTAGAAACCCAGAGCGTGGAGCAGCTCGTGCTGGATGGTACCGTGGTAAACACACCCTCCTTTTTCGAGGGATATGAGCTGCTTACCTCCGGTTTTTCCAACCCATGAAGAACAGCCGGATCTGCTTTCGATGCTAAGGTAGTCCCTCTGGTTGCTACGTTGGACGAAGCGCACGCAGGTCTTGGCGTGGAAAGTGTTCATGGCGTACTTGATCTTCCCTGGGAATAAGAGTCAAAATCTGAGCTGAGCGTGTAAGGAACCTTGACGAGGTTCTCTGACTTCTTCCTCTCCCAGAGACATTTGTTGGACCACAAGCACCTGATGGCAGTCCTGGTTCTGGGGACCATGACGTCTCCTTCCATCAGCATCTCTGTGGTGCCATTGTTGGTCTCCAGGATCCTGGTGGTGATGTCCACCAGATCATCTGGGTCTTCTGTGAAGACCATCTCATCCTTCTCATCCAGCTGGAGAGGGTGGGCCTGTGTGAGTCCTAGGAAGAGGAGGAAGAAGGAGAGAGAAAGAAGGTAGGCCATTTTTCTTAGCAGTCGGAGAGACTGTTTGGGTGTCCTCTTTCGCTGTGGCTGTGGGGGACAGCCCGGCCAGCCGGATGCCTGACGAACACCCAGATGACGCAGGACACAACATTCTCAGAAGCCTCAACTCGTGACCAATCCAGCCTTGAACTGGCTGAACCGGCTGGTCATCACTCTCTGTACCCAAAGTAGCAAATGTTTCACTGTTCCCATTGTTCAGTTGAAAGTTGTATCAGTTTCATATCAACCAACGTCTGTACTGATGCATGTATGGGTCATTCAGAATGACTACGTAATCTTCAGACAGAGTAGTTAGCCGTGTCTAATCAAGTTGTTCAGGTAATGTAATGTATCTACACCAGAGCTGTAGGAGTTGTCCAGCTATGCTGCTACAGTCTTTATGATGCGCCACCACCAGACCAGACACACTCTCCCCACACATTCCTAAACCAGAAACTCTGATTGTAATTGTCCTACTCTGAGGCCACTGTAGCCTGGTTGAGGCATTAAAGTCTTAGTGACTAGAAACATGGTAAAAGGACAGACAATACTGTATAGTCCACAAGTGGTAACAATTTCATTTCATTCAATAATCCGGTTTACGTTAATACAGCGTTTTAAAGGCCTTATACCCAATCATTCCAATCCTAGCTGTGCTGAAGACATTGTACTGGATACACACAGACTGTGTGTCTGGGGCTGGTGTTTGTAGGGTTATGGAAGAGTGGAAGGACAGGAATGCTGTTTTTGATTCTGTTAGACCCCATTGCAGCACTGCAGAGATCCTAAAATGGTTGAGGATTGTGAATGGTGTAAGTGGGTGGTGACGGAGTGGGTGAGTACACAACAGATAGAGAACAGGCTGAGTATCTCTCTCTGTGTATATCTCCCCCTCGTTCCCTCTCCCTCCCTTGCTCTCTCTCTCTCCCTCTCTCTCTCCCTCTCTCTCGCCCTCTCGCCCTCTCGCCCTCGCCCTTTCTCTCCCTCTCTCCCTCCCCCTCTCCTTCTCCATCTCTCTCTCTCCCTCCCCATATCCCTCCTCTCTCTCTCTCTCTCTCTCTCTCTCTCTCTCTCTCTCTCTCTCTCTCTCTCTCTCTCTCTCTCTCTCTCTCTCTCTCTCTCTCTCTCTCTCTCACATACTGTAATTCATCCTCCAGTATTTATCTACATGTGTGTGCCACACACTGGTACACTCCCTCCTCCTTCCTACATCACATCATCAGACATAATCTCAGTTCCTAGTCTTCATTCATCCCGCCTGAGGTGAGAGGGCGAGGAGAACTGGGTCTGATGTATGTCCATGGGCCTGACATACAGACACCGTCTCCAAACGTTCTGCTTCACACTGATTAGGCTACACAGTGTGAGGGACGACCTTGGATCAACTGCACTTCAAGGATAAAGATCTGTATATGGCTGAAAGCTACACACTCCTCTATGATGAACCATCACTCTACTCTACTCACCCTCCCTAATGGTACATTCACATATAGAAATGACTAGTAGTCTAAGGATTAAAAGCCACCCGTGTTAAGTTTGTTTAAATTATTCTACCTTATCAACAAGTGCAAAGCTTCTATTTATTTTTCCTTATATTTTTGTACTTCCTTAGTAACCTGATTAATATGTCTTCATTGCACCGCTGTCATGTTCCAGCTTAGTTAAACGACTGTGGGTTGACTCTACTCTTGTGGTATGGCAGATAGCACCCCTCTTATCACATACAGAGATTCACATAACATTCATGGGAGTTAGATGATCAAGACAGACTATGGTCTCTAATGCCACCATATTCCCTAGATACAGATGTAGGATCTTATTAATGTGAGCCCGTTTGCTACTCCAGGAAGAGAATCGTGAGCAACAGTTAATTATTATGTGGATTATAATTCATGGACATTTTTGTAGGGGTTGATACATTTTCACAAGGGAAAATGAAGTCTGAAATTTTAAAGTGGAAATTACCATCCTTGAATACACTGAGAGGAGAGGAGAGGAGAGGAGAGGAGAGGAGAGGAGAGGAGAGGAGAGGAGAGGAGAGGAGAGGAGAGAGGAGAGGAGAGGAGAGGAGAGGAGAGAGAGGAGAGGAGAGAGGAGAGGAGGAGAGGAGAAGAGAGGAGGGGGAGAGGAGGAGGGAGAGGAGAGGAGAGGAGGAGAGGAGAGGAGAGGAGAGGAGAGGAGAGGAGAGGAGAGGAGAGGAGAGGAGAGGAGAGGAGGAGGGGGTAGAAGAGAGGAGGGGGAGAGGAGGAGAGGAGAGGAGAGAGGAGAGGAGAGGAGAGGAGAGGAGAGGAGAGGAGAGGAGAGAGGGAGAGGAGAGGAGAGGTAGAGGAGAGGAGAGGAGGAGAGGGGTAGAAGAGAGGAGGAGGAGGGAGGAGAGGAGAAGAGTGGAAGAGGAGGGGGAAAGGAGAGGAGAAGAGGAGGAGAGGGAGATAGGGGCATATTAACCAACTATCATTCATTAGGGGTGAAAACTGATCTAAGATCAGCGTTTAGTGGTAGCTTTATTGTACTGCACTTCTGTCAGATGTTGAATAAAATACTTGCGTGATACCATAACCAGTAAATAAGCACTAACCCTTGTATAGTACAACATGGACAGAATAAGTCTATTTAGACCTGCTAATTACACCTGGATGTAAACTGAACGTGCAAATTTTCAGGAGGCATGGTGTTGTGTACTCTGACCAGCATGGATTATTAAGGGATCATCACCTAGTTGGAACTGTGGGGTTAGACTGTGAGAAACTCCCATTGGGTGTTTGTACAGGACAGGTAGGATGGACACAAAGCCATAATCCTAATCCAGACACATCTATGAAGGTTCTGTATAAAATACATGGTCTCTCTGGACTCCAGCATCCAGACACAGCCAAGCAGTATGTCAGATGTTGAATAAAATACTAAAACGTAAGTATTCCAGTCTAGGGAGTCTCCACTACTGCATCTAAAGACTCTTCCCTCCAAAGAGTCTCCTCTCCACTGCCAAGAAAGATGAGCTACTTTAGTACTCTCGCCTTAGTTCTTCCTAGGCCTCTCCGTGGGGATGACAAGGATGGGATGATCCTTAGTTCTTCCTAGGCCTGATGAGGATGGGATGATCCTTAGTTCTTCCTAGGCCTCTCCATGGGGATGATGAGGATGGGATGATCCTTAGTTCTTCCTAGGCCTCTCCATGGGGATGATGAGGATGGGATGATCCTTAGTTCTTCCTAGGCCTCTCCGTGGGGATGACGAGGATGGGATGATCCTTAGTTCTTCCTAGGCCTCTCCGTGGGGATGACGAGGATGGGATGATCCTTAGTTCTTCCTAGGCCTCTCCGTGGGGATGACGAGGATGGGATGATCCTTAGTTCTTCCTAGGCCTCTCCGGGGGATGACGAGGATGGGATGATCCTTAGTTCTTCCTAGGCCTCTCCGTGGGGATGACGAGGATGGGATGATCCTTAGTTCTTCCTAGGCCTCTCCGTGGGGATGACGAGGATGGGATGATCCTTAGTCTTCCTAGGCCTCTCCGTGGGGATGTTCTTCCCTAGGCCTCTCCGTGGGGATGATGAGGATGGGATGATCCTTAGTTCTTCCTAGGCCTCTCCGTGGGGATGACGAGGATGGGATGATCCTTAGTTCTTCCTAGGCCTCTCCGTGGGGATGATGAGGATGGAATGATCCTTAGTTCTTCCTAGGCCTCTCCATGGGGATGACGAGGATGGGATGATCCTTAGTTCTTCCTAGGCCTGTCCATGGGGATGACGAGGATGGGATGATCCTTAGTTCTTCCTAGGCCTCTCCTTGGGGATGACGAGGATGGGATGATCCTTAGTTCTTCCTAGGCCTCTCCGTGGGGATGACGATGATGGGATGATCCTTAGTTCTTCCTAGGCCTCTCCGTGGGGATGACGAGGATGGGATGATCCTTAGTTCTTCCTAGGCCTCTCCGTGGGGATGATGAGGATGGGATGATCCTTAGTTCTTCCTAGGCCTCTCCATGGGGATGACGAGGATGGGATGATCCTCTTCCTAGGCCTGTGGGGATGATGAGGATGGAATGATCCTTAGTTCTTCCTAGGCCTCTCCGTGGGGATGACGAGGATGGGATGATCCTTAGTTCTTCCCGTGGGGATGACGCCTCTTCCTAGGCCTCTCCGGGGGATGACGAGGATGGGATGATCCTTAGTTCTTCCTAGGCCTCTCCGTGGAGATGACGAGGATGGGATGATCCTTAGTTCTTCCTAGGCCTCTCCGTGGGGATGACGAGGATGGGATGATCCTTAGTTCTTCCTAGGCCTCTCCGTGGGGATGACGAGGATGGGATGATCCTTAGTTCTTCCTAGGCCTCTCCGTGAGGATGACGAGGATGGGATGATCCTTAGTTCTTCCTAGGCCTCTCCGTGGGGATGACGAGGATGGGATGATCCTTAGTTCTTCCTAGGCCTCTCCGTGGGGATGACGAGGATGGGATGATCCTTAGTTCTTCCTAGGCCTCTCCGTGGGGATGACGAGGATGGGATGATCCTTAGTTCTTCCTAGGCCTCTCCGTGGGGATGACGAGGATGGGATGATCCTTAGTTCTTCCTAGGCCTCTCCGTGGGGATGACGAGGATGGGATGATCCTTAGTTCTTCCTAGGCCTCTCCGTGGGGATGACGAGGATGGGATGATCCTTAGTTCTTCCTAGGCCTCTCCGTGGGGATGACGAGGATGGGATGATCCTGTGGGGATGACGAGGATGGGATGATCCTTAGTTCTTCCTAGGCCTCTCCGTGGGGATGACGAGGATGGGATGATCCTTAGTTCTTCCTAGGCCTCTCCGTGGGGATGACGAGGATGGGATGATCTTCACAGAAGACACAATGATCAAATTAAGACCACAAATCTGTACAAGTGTTAAAGGAATGGGAGGCATGAGTGAAAGGACGTTGGATTTAGAGGTGGTCTTTATTTGAAACCATGAGGTTTTAGTTCCAGGTCCAAAGTGTCTAATTATTTTATCATAATGTCAATTCATTGAAACAGCATGGAAGAAACAGGTTTCATGAAACAAAAAAGTTATCCTCTAGCACCCTCAAACTCAACCCTGGAAGTCAGTTCCTCTGAGTTTTCTCATTCTTCCTGTCTGATCAGGGACTGATTCAGACCTGGGACACCAGGTGGGTGCAAGTCATTATCAGGTAGAACAGAGAAGTAGCAGGCTCCGGACCTCGTAGGGTAAAGAGTTGAACACCCCTGCGGTAGAGTTTCCCAAATCATTATCAGGTAGAACAGAGAAGTAGCAGGCTCCGGACCTCGTAGGGTAACAGTTGAACACCCCTGCGGTAGAGTTTCCCAAATCATTATCAGGTAGAACAGAGAAGTAGCAGGCTCCGGACCTCGTAGGGTAAAGAGTTGAACACCCCTGCTGTAGAGTTTCCCAAATCATTATCAGGTAGAACAGAGAAGTAGCAGGCTCCGGACCTCGTAGGGTAAAGAGTTGAACACCCCTGCTGTAGAGTTTCCCAAATCATTATCAGGTAGAACAGAGAAGTAGCAGGCTCCGGACCTCGTAGGGTAATAGTTGAACACCCCTATGGTAGAGTTTCCCAAATCATTATCAGGTAGAACAGAGAAGTAGCAGGCTCCGGACCTCGTAGGGTAACAGTTGAACACCCCTGCTGTAGAGTTTCCCAAATCATTATCAATATTGGATCTTGTAGGGACTGTGTATTAGCAAGCCTCCCTCAGCCTGTCAGAGATATGAGTATTAATGCACATCTGATGGGGTTTGTTCAAGTAACAGGGTTGACTAGGGGGTGGTAGTGTGTGTGTGTGGGAGAGTTCATCTTCATGACAGAGTGTGTGTTTGGTACAAAGCACAGACTGTGGTGCTCTGTCTGATGACTGCACACACAGACATAGATCAGAGTATTTGTGTGGGCTGTCCAGGCTCCCACATGCCAGCTCTACACTCTCTGTCTGTATCCCAAATCCCACTACTTTTGACCAGGGTCCATACTGTATGTCTCTGGTCAAACGTAGTGCACTAAGTAGGGAATAGGTGGTCATTTGGGACGCAACCTGTCTCTTACACACACACTCTCTTGTCTGGAAGAGGGGATCACCTCAGAGGAGTGAAATCACAGGGAGAGATAAACTGACTTGACTGAGTTTGCCCTGAAATGTTCACCTTGAAAACAGGAGGCGGAGAGAAAGCTGTGTGAGAACAGTTTGTTTTCATAAGACTCCATGAGCAGAAAATTAACATTTTGTTGAGATATATTATATGGACTTAAATTCAGTTTGAATTATATTTAGATTTGAGTCATTTAGCAACGTTTACCAGAGTAACTTACAATACATCTTAATGTGGTAAGGTTGTTTTAAAGGTGTAGTTGAACTAAAATTATCACATTTTCCCACTAGACTATAAAGTGATTGTTCCCTTGTGACAACCCCCTTAGAGAGTACTGGGTGGTCTATGTTCTCTTGTGGTAGTGAGGGAAGCTTTTTTTATTGTTAAGTAGCACACTGTGACGAGGGGCAAACCGCTCGCACACACACACACTGTGACGAGGGGCAAACCGCTCGCACACACACACACACTGTGACGAGGGGCAAACCGCTCGCACACACACACACACACTGTGACAAGGGGCAAACCGCTCACACACACACACTGTGACAAGGGGCAAACCGCTCACACACACACACACAGTGACGAGGGCCAAACTGCTCACGCTCACACGCTCACACACTGTGACAAGGGGCAAACCACTCACACACACACACACACTGTGACAAGGGGCAAACCGCTCACACATACACACACTGTGACGAGGGCCAAACTGTTCGCGCTCACACACACACACACACACACACACACACACACACACACACACACACACACACACACACACACACACACACACACACACACACACACACACACACACACACACACACACACACACACACACACACTTGGATAACATTTGGGCTGTATCATGGCACATAGGTTATGAGGTGTTTGCTGTCATTACGATGTCCACTAAGAGGACAACTTTGCAACAGATGCCAAGACTGTTGACTTATGCTTTAATGTATCTAGCCTATCTAAATAAGTTGATTCAAGAATTATAGAAATGTATTTCTTGTCATGGATCAAGATCCCTACAGTCCTCTGCCAGATAGCCAGCTTGCATCCATCTCAATCCCAAGCAAGCCTAGCAACAAGCAACAAGCCTAGCAACAAGCAACAAGCCCTAACAGCAAAAGGACCTAGTCACACAAGGAACAGTCCTAAACACAGCAACAAGTGTTTTCTTCTTTTAGTTCCCACCGTGTCTCCATGGTCCACTTCCAGACAAACTGTATTTGCTAGCACCAGCCAGAATAGAAGGCCTGGCTATCCTCAGAGGGTCAAGGAGGGCTTGGTACCCAGCCAACAGTGCACTGAGCTGGGCCGGGAAGGAAGGAGCATTGGGGGTGCTTGGATGATCTATGATCCATACCCCCGTGGTTGTATTGAGTCATGGCAGACAGACAGGCAGACAGACAGACAGACAAGTTGAATAGATAGGTAGAGATTGATAGATATTTAGATAGGTAGAGATTGATAGATAGGTAGAGATTGATAGATGGTAGAGATTGATAGGTAGAGATTGATAGATAGGTAGAGATTGATAGAAGGTAGAGATTGATAGATAGGTAGAGATTGATAGATAGGTAGAGATTGATAGATAGGTAGAGATTGATAGATAGGTAGAGATTGATATATAGGTAGAGATTGATAGATAGGTATTGATAGATAGGTAGAGATTGATAGATAGGTAGAGATTGATAGATAGGTAGAGATTGATAGATAGGTAGAGATTGATAGATAGGTAGAGATTGATAGGTAGGTAGAGATTGATAGATAGGTAGAGATTGATAGGTATAGAGATTGATAGATAGGTAGAGATTGATAGATAGGTAGAGATTGATAGATAGGTAAGATTGATAGATAGGTAGAGATTGATAGCAGGTAGAGATTGATAGATAGGTAGAGATTGATAGGTAAGAGATTGATAGATAGGTAGAGATTGATAATAAGAGATTGATAGATAGGTAGAGATTGAAGATAGATAGGTAGAGATTGATAGAACATAGGTAGGTAGAGATTGATAGATAGGTAGAGATTGATAGATAGGTAGAGATTGATAGATAGGTAGAGATTGATAGATAGGTTCCCATATATAGGTAGAGATTGATAGATGGTAGAGATTGATAGATAGGTAAATTGATAGATAGGTAGAGATTGATAGATAGGTAGAGATTGATAGATAGGTAGAGATTGATAGATCAGAGATTGATAGGTAGGTAGAGATTGATAGATAGGTAGAGATTGATAGGTAGGTAGAGATTGATAGATAGGTAGAGATTGATAGATAGGTAGAGATTGATAGATAGGTAGAGATTGATAGATAGGTAGAGATTGATAGGTAGGTAGAGATTGATAGATAGGTAGAGATTGATAGGTAGGTAGAGATTGATAGATAGGTAGAGATTGATAGATAGGTAGAGATTGATAGATAGGTAGAGATTGATAGGTAGGTAGAGATTGATAGATAGGTAGAGATTGATAGATAGGTAGAGATTGATAGATAGGTAGAGATTGATAGATGGGTAGAGATTGATAGATAGGTAGAGATTGATAGATGGGTAGAGATTGATAGATAGGTAGAGATTGATAAATGGGTAGAGATTGATAGATAGGTAGAGATTGATAGATGGGTAGAGATTGATAGATAGGTAGAGATTGATAGATGGGTAGAGATTGATAGATGGGTAGAGATTGATAGATAGGTAGAGATTGATAAATGGGTAGAGATTGATAGATGGGTAGAGATTGATAGGTGGGTAGAGATTGATAGATGGGTAGAGATTGATAGATAGGTAGCGATTGATAGATAGGTAGAGATTGATAGATGGGTAGAGATTGATAGATAGGTAGAGATTGATAGATGGGTAGAGATTGATAAATGGGTAGAGATTGATAGATAGGTAGAGATTGATAGATGGGTAGAGATTGATAGGTGGGTAGATTGATAGATGGGTAGAGATTGATAGATAGGTAGAGATTGATAGATGGGTAGAGATTGATAGATAGGTAGAGATTGATAGATGGGTAGAGATTGATAGATAGGTAGAGATTGATAGATGGGTAGAGATTGATAGATAGGTAGAGATTGATAGATGGGTAGAGATTGATAGATAGGTAGAGATTGATAGATGGGTAGAGATTGATAGATAGGTAGAGATTGATAGATGGGTAGAGATTGATAGATGGGTAGAGATTGATAGGTGGGTAGAGATTGATAGATGGGTAGAGATTGATAGATAGGTAGAGATTGATAGATGGGTAGAGATTGATAGATAGGTAGAGATTGATAGATGGGTAGAGATTGATAAATGGGTAGAGATTGATAGATGGGTAGAGATTGATAGGTGGGTAGAGATTGATAGATAGGTAGAGATTGATAGATGGGTAGAGATTGATAGATAGGTAGAGATTGATAGATGGGTAGAGATTGATAGATAGGTAGAGATTGATAGATGGGTAGAGATTGATAAATGGGTAGAGATTGATAGATGGGTAGAGATTGATAGATAGGTAGAGATTGATGGGATAATTTCATCTTTGTTGGGTTTCCTAAAGCGTTATCTATAGGACAAGTATTGGTCAAAATGTATGCTTCTCTCTAGACAGAATAGCTTTGGCAGAAAAGCAGTAATTGTTTTTGGAAGGTCGACACACACGCAAACTTGATAATTGTTTGGTAGAACGATTCACCACTAAATAAGAAGCATATATTTCTGATTCATGTACGACCTTTGCACACACTGATTTCTCCTACACATCTGGCACAAATTACAACCTCTCTGTGGGGTTACGAGGATCTTCACTTGTCCATCAGCGTCTGCTTTAGCTGTGTGCAGGATGAGGTCAGGGATGTAGTGAAGCCATGGATTGCAACAGGTATTCTAGGAATCCATTAAATGATGTGTTTCTATATTATGGGATCACAGAGGGCTATATTGTTTATGAAAACAGGGATTTTCGTAAAGAGTAATTATGTTTAATATAACGTTAAAGCTTAGCTGGATATGCAATCCGGTGCATGGCTACAAAGCTCTTGTTGGCATCCGAACGGTATGTATAGGTCAGACAGGATCGTGGAGGCAGTGTATTAACAGAGTTTATGGGTCATGCACCATGTACAATCCCCCTCTGATATATGATACAGTCATACTGGGACGTGTGTGTGTGTGTGTGTGTGTGTGTGTGTGTGTGTGTGTGTGTGTGTGTGTGTGTGTGTGTGTGTGTGTGTGTGTGTGTGTGTGTGTGTGTGTGTGTGTGTGTGTGTGTGTGTGTGTGTGTGTGTGTGTGTGTGTGTGTGTGTGTGTGTGTGTGTGTGTGTGTGTGTGCGTGTTACACTGGGACCTGTTATACATGACATATGACCATGTGCCATGTGTATGGATTCAGTAGGATGGAACGGCGATGACAGCAGGCATCATTAAATCATTCACATAAAATGTGTCCTGACTGCCTGGGTTTTCAGTGGTCCTTGGTGGCTCCCGTTCTGCTATGGGTGAGAATAGTGTGGTGGGAGGGGTTTAACTGGTCATGTCCGCTGGTCTCATTGGCTTCTATTTGTAAATGATCATAGAAATAAAAGGAAATGTGTTGGCAACATACAGAAACTGTACAATATGTTTAGAAGATTTGATCTTTAAAATGTTCTGCTGTAGGTCCACTAAGGCGTTGCTCACCAGACAGTCAGCGTGCTGCATCATAATACATCATGTATATACAGTATAACAGAATATATTGGCACCTATTCATCCAAAGTAGGCAGATGCTGCATGAAGTGTGTGATGATGTATACCAGGATGAAGAGGGATTCTAGAACCTACAGATGACCGGATAAACAACATTTATCAGTTCACTACCGACATGAAAAAGAGTAGTGAGTACTCAGTGCCCTATGGTTAAGAAGTATCCTGGGTATTAGTACTCAGTGCCCTATGGTTAAGAAGTATCCTGGGTATTAGTACTCAGGCAGTGCCCTATGGTTAAGAAGTATCCTGGGTATTAGTACTCAGGCAGTGCCCTATGGTTAAGAAGTATCCTGGGTATTAGTACTCAGGCAGTGCCCTATGGTTAAGAAGTATCCTGGGTATCCTGCCCTATGGTTAAGAAGTATCCTGTATTAGTACTCAGGCAGTGCCCTATGGTTAAGAAGTATCCTGGGTATTAGTACTCAGGCAGTGCCCTATGGTTAAGAAGTATCCTGGGTATTAGTACTCAGGCAGTGCCCTATGGTTAAGAAGTATCCTGGGTATTAGTACTCAGGCAGTGCCCTATGGTTAAGAAGTATCCTGGGTATTAGTACTCAGGCAGTGCCCTATGGTTAAGAAGTATCCTGGGTATTAGTATCCTGGCAGTGCCCTATGGTTAAGAAGTATCCTGGGTATTAGTACTCAGGCAGTGCCCTATGGTTAAGAAGTATCCTGGGTATTAGTACTCAGGCAGTGCCCTATGGTTAAGAAGTATCCTGGGTATTAGTACTCAGGCAGTGCCCTATGGTTAAGAAGTATCCTGGGTATTAGTACTCAGGCAGTGCCCTATGGTTAAGAAGTATCCTGGGTATTAGAACTGGCACGTGCAATAAATCAATAGTCGGGCCTTGCCATTGAACCGCATCAGAATAAATGTACCGCGTCAGAACAATAATTCCCTACCAGCTTTTCAGTAAACATAGACTGCAGGGTGAGAGTGGGAGGAGGGGTGAGGGCATGGGGTGCGGAGGGGGTAGGAGGAAGGGTGTGCTCAATGGGGAGGGGAGGGTGAGGAGGGCAGACGGGTGAGGCAGACGGGGAGGGGAGGGTGAGGGGTGAGGGGGGTAGGGGTAGGGAGGGGAATTCATTCATTAATGACGACATTAAACTCCACAGTCCACCACGCCAACACTGGAACTATCTGGCACTGTCTCTGACAGAAACTCTGCTTATTTACTCTACAAAGTACATCAAGAGGAATAAGGTTTACACAAATAATTACCCAAGACACTTTCCCTCCTCATAAAATATCATTCCTGCACCACTTGCCCAAATAAACTGCATTAAGAGCAACCACATGTAGCCACTTCACTATGGTGTGAGGGGAAAGCTTGGCGTAGACCAGGTCACAAAATGGCAGCTCATGTCCATATGACTGAGCGGTGGTGCATTAAGTGGCGTTCGTGCTTGTAAGACATGTTAGCACATTAAAAGATGTTCATATTTGAACCCAATTGTAAATGGAGTTAGAAAAGACTCTCCTTCCCACGGTGGTTCTTGAAAGGAGCATAGTTTATGAATACCAAGTGCTTCTCAAATAAACCTTTCCATCCAGTGCCACACACATACCCTCAGATCAAAACCGCTAGACTCCAGTATAGGCTACGCTAGAATACAATATCAAACGGTGGAAGTAGGTAAATAAACACATTTAAGAGGCCAGTGTCATGCTGCATTTCCTTATCAGTCAATCTGCCTCCATATTGCTGTTTTTGCTTATAATATACCCTTAAGAGCTGTAACATATACAGTGTAGTGTGTTGTGTTATTACTGTAATATATACAGTGTAGTGTGTTGTGTTATTACTGTAATATATACAGTATAGTGTGTTGTGTTATTACTGTAATATATACAGTGTAGTGTGTCGTGTTATTACTGTAATATATACAGTATAGTGTGTTGTGTTATTACTGTAACATATAGAGTATAGTGTGTTGTGTAATATTACAGTTTAGTAATATATACAGTATAGTATTACTGTGTGTTATTACTGTAATATATACAGTGTAGTGTGTTATTACTGTAATATGTACAGTGTAGTATTACTGTAACATATACAGTATAGTGTGTTGTGTTATTACTGTAACATATACAGTATAGTGTGTTGTGTTTTTACTGTAACATATACAGTATAGTGTGTTGTGTTATTACTGTAATATATACAGTATAGTGTGCTGTGTTATTACTGTAACATATACAGTATAGTGTGTTTGTGTTATTACTGTTATTACTGTAAAATATACAGTATAGTGTGTTGTGTAATTACTGTAACATATACAGTATAGTGTGTTGTGTTATTACTGTAATATCTACAGTGTAGTGTGTTATTACTGTAACATATACAGGTTACAACTGTCACTCAACTCAGCAGCATGTCCTCCATGTAGACATAACGTGCTTTACAACTGGCTTGAGGAACAACTTTCCCCAAACAGCAGATCTAGGATAAGATGACCTGTTCCTCAACCCTATCCATACCTATAAGGTGGAAAAGAAACATCTAATCCTGGACCAGCATTTAGGTACAACTTCTAACAACTTCTAACTCCTACAGTGGTTTCATGACAGAAACCCATGTCAATACTCACCTGTAGTGGATTATAAAGTCCAATCTATCCCTCTTTCAAATTCCAAATGGTCCTACAATAAGATATCACAGCCGAGGAGGATGTAGGAAATTATTATTATTGTTTTCACATCCACATTATTTAATTTCCGTTATTGAATATTTACCATGTCATTATTCTGTTTGTGTTTCAGGCAAATTCACCCAATCACACTCAGCACTTATCTAGTGGGCTATGGTTTACAGTAGCCAGTTTGGAGTTTGGTTTCTGTCCAACTGGTCTCGGTCAGGACAGTCAAATAAGCAGCAGTGAGAGTTCACAAGGAAACTATTTCTCCCACGTTCCATTGGCTCATTGCGGAGAGAGGAGCAAGGCACTGATTTCCCATGAGGTGAACAGACCCCCCTATGTCTAGAGAACTGTCCCTCTACACACCCAAGTCCAGTGGGTTCTTTCTCTCTCTCCTCTTCTATCTCTCTCTCTGTGTATCTCTATCCTTCTCCTCTCTTCCCCCTCCTATTTCTGTCTGTATAACTCTTTCTCTCAACCTTTCTCCCTCTCTCTCCTTCCTTCCATCCAGTGGGGTAAAGTCCTTAAATAAAACTACTTTAAAGTACTACTTAAGTAGTATTTTGGGGTATCTGTACTTTACTTTACTATTTATATTTTTGCCAGCTTTTACCTTTACTTCACTATATTCCTAAAGAACATAATATAATTTTTACTCCATACATTTTCCCTGACACCCAGCAAAATGATCCAATTCACACACTTATCAAGAGAACATCTCTGGTCATCCCCACTGTCTCTTATCTGGCAGACTCACTCAACACAAATGCTTTATTTGTAAATTATGTCTGAGTGTTGGAGTGTGCCCCAGGCTATCCATCAATAAAAACATTACAAAATAAATTGTGCCGTCTGGTTTGCTTAATATAAGGAATTTGAAATGGTTTATACTTTAACTTTTGGTACTTAAGTACATTTTAGCAATTACATTCACCTGAGTATATTTAAAACCAAATACTTCTACACTTTTACTCAAGTTGTATTTTACTGGGTACAGTATGTTTACTTTTACTCAAGCTGTATTTTACTGGGTACAGTATGTTTACTTTTACTCAAGTTGTATTTTACTGGGTACAGTATGTTTACTTTTACTCAAGTTGTATTTTACTGGGTACAGTATGTTTACTTTTACTCAAGTTGTATTTTACTGGGTACAGTATGTTTACTTTTACTCAAGTATTTTACTGGGTACAGTATGTTTACTTTTACTCAAGTTGTATTTTACTGGGTACAGTATGTTTACTTTTACTCAAGTTGTATTTTACTGGGTAGAGTATGTTTACTTTTACTCAAGTTGTATTTTACTGGGTACAGTATGTTTACTTTTACTCAAGTATGACAATTGAGTACTTTTTCCACCATTGCTTCCATCCCCCCATGGCTTTAACCAGGATCGTAGCCAGATTCACCACAATTAACTTGTTGGTGGGATGATATGACAATGAAGACAGCCTCAGGAGAACAAGATGAAAAAGTGGAAAGATGTTTACTGAACTTCTACTGGGACAATCTATTAATACACGTCTGGCACGGCATTGAGCGGCCGGGGACTGTGACATTGTCAAGAATGTCCAAAACAGTACTGAAGATGAGCATGGAAATATACGATATCAACAACTATGATGGGATTATTCTAGAAGTGTCAGGGGAGATTGAGATGTTTTCCTATTCACAGATATGGATATTGGACAGTAGGCCTTATGTAGATTTGATATATCCACAAGGGCCCAATGATGACCTATGAACTATAGACATACATATACTAGAAAGTGACAAACCCCAAATAAAATGGTCATAGATCGATGGGAGATGGCATGGTTGAAAGACTCGTTTTTTGAATGAATACCGAGAATCCTAATAATGACCTCTATATCCAGGTTGTAGCCATGGTTTCACAATATGGGCTACGCACAGAGAGCAGACAGAGACAAAGAGAGCATTGTATTCCTCTACCAACTCTTCATGCTTAATTTCACACTGGATCGCTACTGCAGATAGCCAGGCTATTACGCAATGTGTTCCAATACAATACAGTGTGTGCTCCCCAAATGGGACCCTATTCCCTATAAAGTGCACTACTTTTGACAAGGGCTCTGGTCAAAAGTAGTGCACTAGTTAGGGATAGGGGCCATTTGGGACACAGACAGTGTGTTCCTTGTTTGACAGGATGTGATGAAAAGAAGCTGATACGTGATGTATTGAACACGATGGACTTTTTTCTTATAGAGGCCATATCACAACATATTGTTATTATTGGGTTCGTTAGCTGAAGCTCAACTGGCTGTGAAACCAATTATAGTGTCAGAACATGAACACAACATATCTTGTCTGTACTAAAGTGGGTGGCGGTGTTGAGGGAAAAGTTGGTGCTGTTCAACCCAAGAGGCCTAAAGTACTGTAGCTCCCTGTTAATGTATTGGGGCACCACTCAGAACCTGCCATGAGTATTCAGACTGTTACCCATCCACCCTCCACCACTATCCCCCTCTCCCTCTCTCTCACTGTCCCTCAGAGATGGAGAGAATACTCTCTCTCTCTCTCTCTCTCTCTCTCTCTCTCTCTCTCTCTCTCTCTCACTGTCCCTCAGAGATGGAGAGAATACTCCCTCTCTCTCACAGTCCCTCAGAGATGGAGAGAATACTCCCTCTCTCTCACAGTCCCTCAGAGATGGAGAGAATACTCCCTCTCCCTCTCTCTCACAGTCCCTCAGAGATGGAGAGAATACTCCCTCTCCCTCTCTCTCACTGTCCCTCAGAGATGGAGAGAATACTCCCTCTCCCTCTCTCTCACTGTCCCTCAGAGATGGAGAGAATACTCCCTCTCTCACAGTCCCTCAGAGATGGAGAGAATACTCCCTCTCCCACTCTCTCACAGTCCCTCAGAGATGGAGAGAATACTCCCTCTCCCTCTCTCTCACAGTCCCTCAGAGATGGAGAGAATACTCCCTCTCCCTCTCTCTCACTGTCCCTCAGAGATGGAGAGAATACTCCCTCTCTCTCACAGTCCCTCAGAGATGGAGAGAATACTCCCTCTCTCACAGTCCCTCAGAGATGGAGAGAATACTCCCTCTCCCTCTCTCTCACTGTCCCTCAGAGATGGAGAGAATACTCCCTCTCTCTCACAGTCCCTCAGAGATGGAGAGAATACTCCCTCTCACTGTCCCTCAGAGATCTCACTGTCCCTCAGAGATGGAGAGAATACTCCCTCTCTCTCACTGTCCCTCAGAGATGGAGAGAATACTCCCTCTCCCTCTCTCTCACTGTCCTTCAGAGATGGAGAGAATACTCCCTCTCCCTCTCACAGTCCCTCAGAGATGGAGAGAATACTCCCTCTCCCTCTCTCTCACAGTCCCTCAGAGATGGAGAGAATACTCCCTCTCTCTCACTGTCCCTCAGAGATGGAGAGAATACTCCCTCTCCCTCTCTCTCACTGTCCCTCAGAGATGGAGAGAATACTCCCTCTCCCTCTCTCACAGTCCCTCAGAGATGGAGAGAATACTCCCTCTCCTCACAGTCCCTCAGAGATGGAGAGAATACTCCTCTCTCTCACTGTCCCTCAGAGATGGAGAGAATACTCCCTCTCCCTCAGAGATGGAGAGAATACTCTCACAGTCCCTCAGAGATGGAGAGAATACTCCCTCTCTCTCACTGTCCCTCAGAGATGGAGAGAATACTCCCTCTCTCTCACAGTCCCTCAGAGATGGAGAGAATACTCCCTCTCTCACTGTCCCTCAGAGATGGAGAGAATACTCCCTCTCCCTCTCTCTCTCACAGTCCCTCAGAGATGGAGAATACTCCCTCTCTCTCACTGTCCCTCAGAGATGGAGAGAATACTCCCTCTCTCTCACAGTCCCTCAGAGATGGAGAGAATACTCCCTCTCCCTCTCTCTCACTGTCCCTCAGAGATGGAGAGAATACTCCCTCTCTCTCACAGTCCCTCAGAGATGGAGAGAATACTCCCTCTCCCTCTCTCTCACTGTCCCTCAGAGATGGAGAGAATACTCCCTCTCCCTCTCTCTCACTGTCCCTCAGAGATGGAGAGAATACTCCCTCTCCCTCTCTCTCACTGTCCCTCAGAGATGGAGAGAATACTCCCTCTCTCACAGTCCCTCAGAGATGGAGAGAGAATACTCCCTCTCTCTCACTGTCCCTCAGAGATGGAGAGAATACTCCCTCTCTCTCTGTCCCTCAGAGATGGAGAGAATACTCCTCTCTCTCACTGTCCCTCAGAGATGGAGAGAATACTCCCTCTCTCACAGTCCCTCAGAGATGGAGAGAATAATCCCTCTCTCTCACTGTCCCTCAGAGATGGAGAGAATACTCCCTCTCTCTCACTGTCCCTCAGAGATGGAGAGAATACTCCCTCTCTCTCACTGTCCCTCAGAGATGGAGAGAATACTCCCTCTCTCACTGTCCCTCAGAGATGGAGAGAATACTCCCTCTCCCTCTCTCTCACTGTCCCTCAGAGATGGAGAGAATACTCCCTCTCTCACAGTCCCTCAGAGATGGAGAGAATACTCCCTCTCCCTCTCTCTCACTGTCCCTCAGAGATGGAGAGAATACTCCCTCTCCCTCTCTCTCACTGTCCCTCAGAGATGGAGAGAATACTCCCTCTCCCTCTCACTGTCCCTCAGAGATGGAGAGAATACTCCCTCCCTCTCTCTCTCTGTCCCTGTCCCTCAGAGATGGAGAGAATACTCCCTCTCTCACTGTCCCTCAGAGATGGAGAGAATACTACTCTCCTCTCTCTCACTGTCCCTCAGAGATGGAGAGAATACTCCCTCTCTCTCACTGTCCCTCAGAGATGGAGAGAATACTCCCTCTCCCTCTCTCTCACTGTCCCTCAGAGATGGAGAGAATACTCCCTCTCCCTCTCTCTCACTGTCCCTCAGAGATGGAGAGAATACTCCCTCTCCCTCTCTCTCACTGTCCCTCAGAGATGGAGAGAATACTCCCTCTCCCTCTCTCTCACTGTCCCTCAGAGATGGAGAGAATACTCCCTCTCTCTCACTGTCCCTCAGAGATGGAGAGAATACTCCCTCTCCCTCTCTCTCACTGTCCCTCAGAGATGGAGAGAATACTCCCTCTCCCTCTCTCTCACTGTCCCTCAGAGATGGAGAGAATACTCCCTCCCTCTCCCTCTGGAGAGAATCTCACTGTCCCTCAGAGATGGAGAGAATACTCCCTCTCTCTCTCTCACTGTCCCTCAGAGATGGAGAGAATACTCCCTCTCCCTCTCTCTCACTGTCCCTCAGAGATGGAGAGAATACTCCCTCTCCCTCTCTCACTGTCCCTCAGAGATGGAGAGAATACTCCCTCTCTCACTGTCCCTCAGAGATGGATGTCCCTCAGAGATGGAGAGAATACTCCCTCTCTCTCTCTCTCTCACTGTCCCTCAGAGATGGAGAGAATACTCCCTCTCCCTCTCTCTCACTGTCCCTCAGAGATGGAGAGAATACTCCCTCTCCCTCTCTCTCACTGTCCCTCAGAGATGGAGAGAATACTCCCTCTCCCTCTCTCTCACTGTCCCTCAGAGATGGAGAGAATACTCCCTCTCCCTCTCTCTCACAGTCCCTCAGAGATGGAGAGAATACTCCCTCTCCCTCTCTCTCACTGTCCCTCAGAGATGGAGAGAATACTCCCTCTCCCTCTCTCTCACTGTCCCTCAGAGATGGAGAGAATACTCCCTCTCCTCTCTCTCACTGTCCCTCAGAGATGGAGAGAATACTCCCTCTCCCTCTCTCTCACTGTCCCTCAGAGATGGAGAGAATACTCCCTCTCACTGTCCCTCAGAGATCTCTCTCTCTCACTGTCCCTCAGAGATGGAGAGAATACTCCCTCTCCCTCTCTCTCACTGTCCCTCAGAGATGGAGAGAATACTCCCTCTCCTCTCTCTCTCACTGTCCCTCAGAGATGGAGAGAATACTCCCTCTCTCACTGTCCCTCAGAGATGGAGAGAATACTCCCTCTCTCTCTCTCTCTCTCACTGTCCCTCAGAGATGGAGAGAATACTCCCTCTCTCTCACTGTCCCTCAGAGATGGAGAGAATAATCCCTCTCCCTCTCTCTCACTGTCCCTCAGAGATGGAGAGAATACTCCCTCTCCCTCTCTCTCACTGTCCCTCAGAGATGGAGAGAATACTCCCTCTCCCTCTCTCTCACAGTCCCTCAGAGATGGAGAGAATACTCCTCTCCTCTCTCTCACTGTCCCTCAGAGATGGAGAGAATACTCCCTCTCCCTCTCTCTCACTGTCCCTCAGAGATGGAGAGAATACTCCCTCTCCCTCTCTCTCACTGTCCCTCAGAGATGGAGAGAATACTCCCTCTCCCTCTCTCTCACTGTCCCTCAGAGATGGAGAGAATACTCCCTCTCCCTCTCTCACTGTCCCTCAGAGATGGAGAGAATACTCCCTCTCCCTCTCTCTCACTGTCCCTCAGAGATGGAGAGAATACCCTCCCTCTCCCTCTCTCCCTCTCACTGTCCCTCAGAGATGGAGAGAATACCCTCTCCCTCTCTCTCACTGTCCCTCAGAGATGGAGAGAATACTCCCTCTCCCTCTCTCTCACTGTCCCTCAGAGATGGAGAGAATACTCCCTCTCCCTCTCTCTCACTGTCCCTCAGAGATGGAGAGAATACTCCCTCTCCTCTCTCTCTCACTGTCCCTCAGAGATGGAGAGAATACTCCCTCTCCCTCTCTCTCACTGTCCCTCAGAGATGGAGAGAATACTCCCTCTCCCTCTCTCTCACTGTCCCTCAGAGATGGAGAGAATACTCCCTCTCCCTCTCTCTCACAGTCCCTCAGAGATGGAGAGAATACTCCCTCTCTCTCACTGTCCCTCAGAGATGGAGAGAATACTCCCTCTCCCTCTCTCTCACTGTCCCTCAGAGATGGAGAGAATACTCCCTCTCCCTCTCTCTCACTGTCCCTCAGAGATGGAGAGAATACTCCCTCAGAGATGGAGAGAATAATCCCTCTCTCTCACTGTCCCTCAGAGATGGAGAGAATACTCCCTCTCTCTCACAGTCCCTCAGAGATGGAGAGAATACTCCCTCTCTCTCACTGTCCCTCAGAGATGGAGAGAATACTCCCTCTCTCTCACTCACTCCCTCAGAGATGGAGAGAATACTCCCTCTCCCTCTCTCTCACTGTCCCTCAGAGATGGAGAGAATACTCCCTCTCTCACAGTCCCTCAGAGATGGAGAGAATACTCCCTCTCCCTCTCTCTCACTGTCCCTCAGAGATGGAGAGAATACTCCCTCTCCCTCTCTCTCACTGTCCCTCAGAGATGGAGAGAATACTCCCTCTCCCTCTCTCTCACTGTCCCTCAGAGATGGAGAGAATACTCCCTCTCCCTCTCTCTCACTGTCCCTCAGAGATGAGGAGAATAATCCCTCTCTCTCACTGTCCCTCAAAGATGGAGAGAATACTCCTTCTCTCACACAGTCCCTCAGAGATGGAGAGAATACTCCCTCTCTCTCACTGTCCCTCAGAGATGGAGAGAATACTCCCTCTCTCTCACTGTCCCTCAGAGATGGAGAGAATACTCCCTCTCCCTCTCTCTCACTGTCCCTCAGAGATGGAGAGAATACTCCCTCTCCCTCTCTCTCACTGTCCCTCAGAGATGGAGAGAATACTCCCTCTCCCTCTCTCTCACTGTCCCTCAGAGATGGAGAGAATACTCCCTCTCCCTCTCTCTCACTGTCCCTCAGAGATGGAGAGAATACTCCCTCTCTCCCCTCAGAGATGGAGAGAATACTCCCTCTCCCTCTCTCTCACTGTCCCTCAGAGATGGAGAGAATACTCCCTCTCCCTCTCTCTCACTGTCCCTCAGAGATGGAGAGAATACTCCCTCTCTCTCTCTCTCACTGTCCCTCAGAGATGGAGAGAATAATCCCTCTCCCTCTCTCACTGTCCCTCAGAGATGGAGAGAATACTCCCTCTCTCTCTCTCTCTCTCTCTCTCTCTCTCACTGTCCCTCAGAGATGGAGAGAATACTCCCTCTCCCTCTCTCTCACTGTCCCTCAGAGATGGAGAGAATACTCCCTCTCCCTCTCTCTCACTGTCCCTCAGAGATGGAGAGAATACTCCCTCTCCCTCTCTCACTGTCCCTCAGAGATGGAGAGAATACTCCCTCTCCCTCTCTCTCACTGTCCCTCAGAGATGGAGAGAATACTCCCTCTCCCTCTCTCTCACTGTCCCTCAGAGATGGAGAGAATACTCCCTCTCCCTCTCTCTCACTGTCCCTCAGAGATGGAGAGAATACTCCCTCTCCCTCTCTCTCACTGTCCCTCAGAGATGGAGAGAATACTCCCTCTCCTCTCTCACTGTCCCTCAGAGATGGAGAGAATACTCCCTCTCCCTCTCTCTCACTGTCCCTCAGAGATGGAGAGAATACTCCCTCTCCACTGTCCCTCAGAGATGGAGAGAATAATCTCTCTCTCACAGTCCCTCAGAGATGGAGAGAATACTCCCTCTCTCTCACTGTCCCTCAGAGATGGAGAGAATACTCCTCTCCCTCTCTCTCACTGTCCCTCAGAGATGGAGAGAATACTCCCTCTCCCTCTCTCTCACTGTCCCTCAGAGATGGAGAGAATACTCCCTCTCCCTCTCTCTCACTGTCCCTCAGAGATGGAGAGAATACTCCCTCTCCCTCTCTCTCACTGTCCCTCAGAGATGGAGAGAATACTCCCTCTCTCTCTCTCACTGTCCCTCAGAGATGGAGAGAATACTCCCTCTCCCTCTCTCTCACTGTCCCTCAGAGATGGAGAGAATACTCCCTCTCCCTCTCTCTCACTGTCCCTCAGAGATGGAGAGAATACTCCCTCTCCCTCTCTCTCACTGTCCCTCAGAGATGGAGAGAATACTCCCTCTCCCTCTCTCTCACTGTCCCTCAGAGATGGAGAGAATACTCCCTCTCCTCTCTCTCTCACTGTCCCTCAGAGATGGAGAGAATACTCCCTCTCTCTCACTGTCCCTCAGAGATGGAGAGAATACTCCCTCTCTCACTGTCCCTCAGAGATGGAGAGAATAATCCCTCTCTCTCTCTCTCTCACTGTCCCTCAGAGATGGAGAGAATACTCCCTCTCTCTCTCTCTCTCACTGTCCCTCAGAGATGGAGAGAATACTCCCTCTCCCTCTCTCACTGTCCCTCAGAGATGGAGAGAATACTCCCTCTCTCTCTCTCACTGTCCCTCAGAGATGGAGAGAATACTCCCTCTCTCTCACTGTCCCTCAGAGATGGAGAGAATACTCCCTCTCCCTCTCTCTCACTGTCCCTCAGAGATGGAGAGAATACTCCCTCTCCCTCTCTCTCACTGTCCCTCAGAGATGGAGAGAATACTCCCTCTCCCTCTCTCTCACTGTCCCTCAGAGATGGAGAGAATACTCCCTCTCCTCTCTCTCACTGTCCCTCAGAGATGGAGAGAATACTCCCTCTCTCTCACTGTCCCTCAGAGATGGAGAGAATACTCCCTCTCCCTCTCTCACTGTCCCTCAGAGATGGAGAGAATACTCCCTCTCCCTCTCTCTCACTGTCCCTCAGAGATGGAGAGAATACTCCTCTCCTCTCTCTCACTGTCCCTCAGAGATGGAGAGAATAATCCCTCTCCCTCTCTCTCACTGTCCCTCAGAGATGGAGAGAATAATCCCTCTCCCTCTCTCTCACTGTCCCTCAGAGATGGAGAGAATAATCCCTCTCCCTCTCTCTCACTGTCCCTCAGAGATGGAGAGAATACTCCCTCTCCCTCTCTCTCACTGTCCCTCAGAGATGGAGAGAATAATCCCTCTCCCTCTCTCTCACTGTCCCTCAGAGATGGAGAGAATACTCCCTCTCCCTCTCTCTCACTGTCCCTCAGAGATGGAGAGAATACTCCCTCTCCCTCTCTCTCACTGTCCCTCAGAGATGGAGAGAATAATCCCTCTCCCTCTCTCTCACTGTCCCTCAGAGATGGAGAGAATACTCCCTCTCCCTCTCTCTCACTGTCCCTCAGAGATGGAGAGAATACTCCCTCTCCCTCTCTCTCACTGTCCCTCAGAGATGGAGAGAATACTCCCTCTCCCTCTCTCTCACTGTCCCTCAGAGATGGAGAGAATACTCCCTCTCCCTCTCTCTCACTGTCCCTCAGAGATGGAGAGAATAATCCCTCTCCCTCTCTCTCACTGTCCCTCAGAGATGGAGAGAATACTCCCTCTCCCTCTCTCTCACTGTCCCTCAGAGATGGAGAGAATACTCCCTCTCCCTCTCTCTCACTGTCCCTCAGAGATGGAGAGAATACTCCCTCTCCCTCTCTCTCACTGTCCCTCAGAGATGGAGAGAATACTCCCTCTCTCTCTCTCTCTCTCACTGTCCCTCAGAGATGGAGAGAATACTCCCTCTCCCTCTCTCTCACTGTCCCTCAGAGATGGAGAGAATACTCCCTCTCCCTCTCTCTCACTGTCCCTCAGAGATGGAGAGAATACTCCCTCCTCTCTCTCACTGTCCCTCAGAGATGGAGAGAATACTCCCTCTCCCTCTCTCTCACTGTCCCTCAGAGATGGAGAGAATACTCCCTCTCCCTCTCTCTCACTGTCCCTCAGAGATGGAGAGAATACTCCCTCTCCCTCTCTCTCACTGTCCCTCAGAGATGGAGAGAATACTCCCTCTCCCTCTCTCTCACTGTCCCTCAGAGATGGAGAGAATAATCTCACTGTCCCTCAGAGATGGAGAGAATACTCCCTCTCCCTCTCACTGTCCCTCAGAGATGGAGAGAATACTCCCTCCCTCTCTCTCACTGTCCCTCAGAGATGGAGAGAATACTCCCTCTCCCTCTCTCTCACTGTCCCTCAGAGATGGAGAGAATACTCCCTCTCCCTCTCTCTCACTGTCCCTCAGAGATGGAGAGAATACTCCCTCTCCCTCTCTCTCACTGTCCCTCAGAGATGGAGAGAATACTCCCTCTCCTCTCTCTCACTGTCCCTCAGAGATGGAGAGAATACTCCCTCTCCCTCTCTCTCACTGTCCCTCAGAGATGGAGAGAATACTCCCTCTCCCTCTCTCTCACTGTCCCTCAGAGATGGAGAGAATACTCCCTCTCCCTCTCTCTCACTGTCCCTCAGAGATGGAGAGAATACTCCCTCTCCCTCTCTCTCACTGTCCCTCAGAGATGGAGAGAATACTCCCTCTCCCTCTCTCTCACTGTCCCTCAGAGATGGAGAGAATAATCCCTCTCCCTCTCTCTCACTGTCCCTCAGAGATGGAGAGAATACTCCCTCTCCCTCTCTCTCACTGTCCCTCAGAGATGGAGAGAATAATCCCTCTCCCTCTCTCTCACTGTCCCTCAGAGATGGAGAGAATAATCCCTCTCCCTCTCTCTCACTGTCCCTCAGAGATGGAGAGAATAATCCCTCTCCCTCTCTCTCACTGTCCCTCAGAGATGGAGAGAATACTCCCTCTCCCTCTCTCTCACTGTCCCTCAGAGATGGAGAGAATAATCCCTCTCCCTCTCTCTCACTGTCCCTCAGAGATGGAGAGAATAATCCCTCTCCCTCTCTCTCACTGTCCCTCAGAGATGGAGAGAATACTCCCTCTCCCTCTCTCTCACTGTCCCTCAGAGATGGAGAGAATACTCCCTCTCCCTCTCTCTCACTGTCCCTCAGAGATGGAGAGAATACTCCCTCTCCCTCTCTCTCACTGTCCCTCAGAGATGGAGAGAATACTCCCTCTCCCTCTCTCTCACTGTCCCTCAGAGATGGAGAGAATACTCCCTCTCCCTCTCTCTCACTGTCCCTCAGAGATGGAGAGAATACTCCCTCTCCCTCTCTCTCACTGTCCCTCAGAGATGGAGAGAATACTCCCTCTCCCTCTCTCTCACTGTCCCTCAGAGATGGAGAGAATACTCCCTCTCCCTCTCTCTCACTGTCCCTCAGAGATGGAGAGAATAATCCCTCTCCCTCTCTCACTGTCCCTCAGAGATGGAGAGAATACTCCCTCTCCCTCTCTCTCACTGTCCCTCAGAGATGGAGAGAATACTCCCTCTCCCTCTCTCTCACTGTCCCTCAGAGATGGAGAGAATACTCCCTCTCCCTCTCTCTCACTGTCCCTCAGAGATGGAGAGAATACTCCCTCTCCCTCTCTCTCACTGTCCCTCAGAGATGGAGAGAATAATCCCTCTCCCTCTCTCTCACTGTCCCTCAGAGATGGAGAGAATACTCCCTCTCCCTCTCTCTCACTGTCCCTCAGAGATGGAGAGAATACTCCCTCTCCCTCTCTCTCACTGTCCCTCAGAGATGGAGAGAATACTCCCTCTCCCTCTCTCTCACTGTCCCTCAGAGATGGAGAGAATACTCCCTCTCCCTCTCTCTCACTGTCCCTCAGAGATGGAGAGAATACTCCCTCTCCCTCTCTCTCACTGTCCCTCAGAGATGGAGAGAATACTCCCTCTCCCTCTCTCTCACTGTCCCTCAGAGATGGAGAGAATACTCCCTCTCCCTCTCTCTCACTGTCCCTCAGAGATGGAGAGAATACTCCCTCTCCCTCTCTCTCACTGTCCCTCAGAGATGGAGAGAATACTCCCTCTCCCTCTCTCTCACTGTCCCTCAGAGATGGAGAGAATAATCCCTCTCCCTCTCTCACTGTCCCTCAGAGATGGAGAGAATACTCCCTCTCCCTCTCTCTCACTGTCCCTCAGAGATGGAGAGAATACTCCCTCTCCCTCTCTCACTGTCCCTCAGAGATGGAGAGAATACTCCCTCTCCCTCTCTCTCACTGTCCCTCAGAGATGGAGAGAATACTCCCTCTCCCTCTCTCTCACTGTCCCTCAGAGATGGAGAGAATACTCCCTCTCCCTCTCTCTCACTGTCCCTCAGAGATGGAGAGAATACTCCCTCTCCCTCTCTCTCACTGTCCCTCAGAGATGGAGAGAATACTCCCTCTCCCTCTCTCTCACTGTCCCTCAGAGATGGAGAGAATACTCCCTCCCTCTCTCTCACTGTCCCTCAGAGATGGAGAGAATACTCCCTCTCCCTCTCTCTCACTGTCCCTCAGAGATGGAGAGAATACTCCCTCTCCCTCTCTCTCACTGTCCCTCAGAGATGGAGAGAATACTCCCTCCCTCTCTCTCACTGTCCCTCAGAGATGGAGAGAATACTCCCTCTCCCTCTCTCTCACTGTCCCTCAGAGATGGAGAGAATACTCCCTCTCCCTCTCTCACTGTCCCTCAGAGATGGAGAGAATACTCCCTCTCCCTCTCTCTCACTGTCCCTCAGAGATGGAGAGAATACTCCCTCTCCCTCTCTCTCACTGTCCCTCAGAGATGGAGAGAATAATCCCTCTCCCTCTCTCACTGTCCCTCAGAGATGGAGAGAATAATCCCTCTCCCTCTCTCTCACTGTCCCTCAGAGATGGAGAGAATACTCCCTCTCCCTCTCTCTCACTGTCCCTCAGAGATGGAGAGAATACTCCCTCTCCCTCTCTCTCACTGTCCCTCAGAGATGGAGAGAATACTCCCTCTCCCTCTCTCTCACTGTCCCTCAGAGATGGAGAGAATACTCCCTCTCCCTCTCTCTCACTGTCCCTCAGAGATGGAGAGAATAATCCCTCTCCCCTCTCTCTCACTGTCCCTCAGAGATGGAGAGAATACTCCCTCTCCTCTCTCTCACTGTCCCTCAGAGATGGAGAGAATACTCCCTCTCCCTCTCTCTCACTGTCCCTCAGAGATGGAGAGAATAATCCCTCTCCCTCTCTCTCACTGTCCCTCAGAGATGGAGAGAATACTCCCTCTCCCTCTCTCTCACTGTCCCTCAGAGATGGAGAGAATAATCCCTCTCTCTCTCTCACTGTCCCTCAGAGATGGAGAGAATACTCCCTCTCCCTCTCTCTCACTGTCCCTCAGAGATGGAGAGAATACTCCCTCTCCCTCTCTCTCACTGTCCCTCAGAGATGGAGAGAATAATCCCTCTCTCTCTCTCACTGTCCCTCAGAGATGGAGAGAATACTCCCTCTCCCTCTCTCTCACTGTCCCTCAGAGATGGAGAGAATACTCCCTCTCCCTCTCTCTCACTGTCCCTCAGAGATGGAGAGAATACTCCCTCTCCCTCTCTCTCACTGTCCCTCAGAGATGGAGAGAATACTCCCTCTCCCTCTCTCTCACTGTCCCTCAGAGATGGAGAGAATACCCTCCCTCTCTCACTGTCCCTCAGAGATGGAGAGAATACTCCCTCTCCCTCTCTCTCACTGTCCCTCAGAGATGGAGAGAATACTCCCTCTCCCTCTCTCTCACTGTCCCTCAGAGATGGAGAGAATACTCCCTCTCTCTCTCTCTCACTGTCCCTCAGAGATGGAGAGAATACTCCCTCTCTCTCACTGTCCCTCAGAGATGGAGAGAATACTCCCTCTCCCTCTCTCTCACTGTCCCTCAGAGATGGAGAGAATACTCCCTCTCCCTCTCTCTCACTGTCCCTCAGAGATGGAGAGAATACTCCCTCTCTCTCTCTCTCTCTCTCCCTCTCTCTCACTGTCCCTCAGAGATGGAGAGAATACTCCCTCTCTCTCTCTCTCTCTCACTGTCCCTCAGAGATGGAGAGAATACTCCCTCTCCCTCTCTCTCACTGTCCCTCAGAGATGGAGAGAATACTCCCTCTCCCTCTCTCTCACTGTCCCTCAGAGATGGAGAGAATACTCCCTCTCCCTCTCTCTCACTGTCCCTCAGAGATGGAGAGAATACTCCCTCTCTCTCTCTCACTGTCCCTCAGAGATGGAGAGAATACTCCCTCTCCCTCTCTCTCACTGTCCCTCAGAGATGGAGAGAATACTCCCTCTCCCTCTCTCTCACTGTCCCTCAGAGATGGAGAGAATACTCCCTCTCCCTCTCTCTCACTGTCCCTCAGAGATGGAGAGAATACTCCCTCTCCCTCTCTCTCACTGTCCCTCAGAGATGGAGAGAATACTCCCTCTCCCTCTCTCTCACTGTCCCTCAGAGATGGAGAGAATACTCCCTCTCCCTCTCTCTCACTGTCCCTCAGAGATGGAGAGAATACTCCCTCTCCCTCTCTCTCACTGTCCCTCAGAGATGGAGAGAATACTCCCTCTCCCTCTCTCTCACTGTCCTTCAGAGATGGAGAGAATACTCCCTCTCCCTCTCTCTCACTGTCCCTCAGAGATGGAGAGAATACTCCCTCTCCCTCTCTCTCACTGTCCCTCAGAGATGGAGAGAATACTCCCTCTCCCTCACTGTCCCTCAGAGATGGAGAGAATACTCCCTCTCTCTCTCTCACTGTCCCTCAGAGATGGAGAGAATACTCCCTCTCCCTCTCTCTCACTGTCCCTCAGAGATGGAGAGAATAATCTCCTCTCTCTCTCTCTCACTGTCCCTCAGAGATGGAGAGAATACTCCCTCTCCCTCTCTCTCACTGTCCCTCAGAGATGGAGAGAATACTCCCTCTCTCTCTCTCACTGTCCCTCAGAGATGGAGAGAATAATCTCTCTCTCTCTCACTGTCCCTCAGAGATGGAGAGAATACTCCCTCTCTCTCTCACTGTCCCTCAGAGATGGAGAGAATACTCCCTCTCCCTCTCTCTCACTGTCCCTCAGAGATGGAGAGAATACTCCCTCTCTCTCACTGTCCCTCAGAGATGGAGAGAATACTCCCTCTCTCACAGTCCCTCAGAGATGGAGAGAATAATCCCTCTCTCTCTCTCACTGTCCCTCAGAGATGGAGAGAATACTCCCTCTCCCTCTCTCTCACTGTCCCTCAGAGATGGAGAGAATACTCCCTCTCTCTCTCTCACTGTCCCTCAGAGATGGAGAGAATACTCCTCTCTCTCTCTCACTGTCCCTCAGAGATGGAGAGAATACTCCCTCTCCCTCTCTCTCACTGTCCCTCAGAGATGGAGAGAATACTCCCTCTCCCTCTCTCTCACTGTCCCTCAGAGATGGAGAGAATACTCCCTCTCCCTCTCTCTCACTGTCCCTCAGAGATGGAGAGAATACTCCCTCTCCCTCTCTCTCACTGTCCCTCAGAGATGGAGAGAATACTCCCTCTCCCTCTCTCTCACTGTCCCTCAGAGATGGAGAGAATACTCCCTCTCCCTCTCTCTCACTGTCCCTCAGAGATGGAGAGAATACTCCCTCTCTCTCACTGTCCCTCAGAGATGGAGAGAATACTCCCTCTCCCTCTCTCTCACTATCCCTCAGAGATGGAGAGAATACTCCCTCTCTCTCTCTCTCTCTCTCTCTCACTGTCCCTCAGAGATGGAGAGGATACTAATAACATGCAAACTAGGGGTGTATGGAGAGATGGGAGGGGGTAAGAGGGGTACAACAACTAAAAAGGGTGCAGAACAAAGGCTGGGGGGCGCCAAAAGAGGGGCGCCAAGTTTCCACGACAACAGAACAGAGCCAAGAATAGTTGGGGGGGTCACATGGTGTTGAGGGCTTTTAAATCAGCGAGTAGAGCTTGAAGCCTGGGAACAGTCCATGTGGTGGATGCCAATAGCAACAATATGAGTGGGATTGGGACCCACAACCACAGTAGTGTGACGGTGATGGCGTTTGATATGAACAGGACCGCGGCTCTCACCACGGTCAACCAGGATATGAACGCAGCAGTACATGGTAGGTAAGGTCAACTATAGGGCTGCTTTTTGGTACCTATAAACATATTGTAAGAAGGCTTACTGTTGAATCTAGCCTCCTCATTTGTAAGTTGAATTGGGAGTGTTGTTAGTTGAGTGGGACTTTGTGTCTTGAATACGTTTCAGTGTTTGTCTTGAAATGAAGGTGAACCTTAGTCTTCACTTGTTTTCCCCTCTTCTTAGAATATGGTCACCATAGTCACTTGTTCCTGTCCTTCTTCTTCCAGAGTTCAACGTGTTCAACATCATCCTAATGTCTCTAGCCTTGTGTGTTCTCACCATCACTGGCCTGTTCTGCAGCATATCCTGTCACAACCGCAGACGGTAAGACTTGATGTACTACAATACCCATAATGCTTTGTACTACATATGAATCTTTGCAAAGATTGTATATTATATTGACAAGATATTGGATATGTCCTCAAATAAGGAAGGCAGGCCGGAGGAGGTGAGATCAGGTGGAACCATTCTAGCCAATGAGAGGGAAGATAATCGCGTAAACAGGCCATAGAGTTAGATAGAGCACTCATCTTTGTATCTGGGGTATTGTAGCATCTGTTAGAGAGCATTGGCAGCGCCATTGAGGCTAACTCTATTTAAAAGTCTTCATCATTGATTGATTGTTCCTAACTCATAGGAATCCCCACTCAGTTGACTACTTCAAAATGGTGGAGGCCCTCAATAGCAAGGCCCATTCTAAAACAGGTTTTATCCATGATGAGAGTTCTATCTATCTCTATGACGAAAGGCACATCTCCGATATAAAGTAGGTTTTTGGGCAAGTTGCAGAAAATCCACGTGTTCACTTACAGTGGGGCAAAAAAGTATTTAGTCAGCCACCAATTGTGCAAGTTCTCCCACTTAAAAAGATGAGAGGCCTGTCATTTTTATCATAGGTACACTTCAACTATGACAGACTAAATGAGAAAAAAAAATCAGAAAATCACATTGTAGGATTTTTAATGAATTTATTTGCAAATTATGGTGGAAAATAAGTATTTGGTCACATACAAACAAGCAAGATTTCTGGCTCTCACAGACCGGCTCCTCTGTCCTCCACTCGTTACCTGTATTAATGGCACCTGTTTGAACTTGTTATCCGTATAAAAGACACCTGTCCACAACCTCAAACAGTCACACTCCAAACTCCACTATGGGCAAGACCAAAGAGCTGTCAAAGGACACCAGAAACAAAATTGTAGACTTGCATCAGGCTGGGAAGACTGAATCTGCAATAGGTAAGCAGCTTGGTTTGAAGAAATCAACTGTGGGAGCAATTATTAGGAAAAGTAAGACATACAAGACCACTGATAATCTCCCTCGATCTGGGGCTCCACGCAAGATTTCACCCCGTGGGGTCAAAATGATCACAAGCACGGTGAGCAAAAATCCCAGAACCACACGGGGGGACCTAGTGAACGACCTGCAGAGAGCTGGGACCAAAGTAACAAAGCCTACCATCAGCAAGGGCATTGAAGATGAAATGTGGCTGGGTCTTTCAGCATGACAATGATCCCAAACACACCGCCCGGGCAACGAAGAAGTGGCTTCGTAAGAAGCATTTCAAGGTCCTGGAGTGGCCTAGCCTGTCTCCAGATCTCAACCTCATAGAAAATCATTGGATGGAGTTGAAAGTCTGTGTTGCCCAGCAACAACCCCAAAACATCACTGCTTTAGAGGAGATCTGCATGGAGGAATGGGCCAAAATACCAGCAACAGTGTGTGAAAACCTTGTGAATACTTACAGAAAACATTTGACCTCTGTCATTGCCAACAAAGGATATATAACAAAGTATTGAGATAAACTTTTGTCATTAACCAAATAATTATTTTCCACCATAATTTGCAAATAAATTCATAAAAAATCCTACAATGTGATTTTCTGGATTTTTTTCTCTCATTTTGTCTGTCCGTCTCATCTTTTTAAGTGGGAGAACTTGCACAATTGGTGGCTTACAAAATACTTTTTCCCCCCACTGTATATCAGTGCATTCATAACTAACATTACGAAACGTCAATTCGATCAAATAAGCCTCAAATAGCAAATTAGCGATTACATTCTTTTATTGACAAATTCAACACTCTCTCGTTGACCTCCATAAAACAAAATATTCTTGTAAATAAATTATTTTCGTGGACAGATTTTGGGTGGAGTAAAACCTGTCACAGTCACAGGAGGTAAGGCTTGTTGTACTACAGTACCCATAATTCCCTATACTTCATATATCTAAGTAAAGAGGCTCTACATCATCTCCTGTCACGGTCGCAGGTCATCTGTCTCTGGGTCATGTTTATATCTCTGGCTTACAATTACCTCTCTGAGTCATGTTGGCATCCTCAGCTAAAGTCATCTTAGTAATGACTCTCACTCATTAGCCTACATTGGAGCAAACAAAATATTTGGTAATTGAATATGATGCTTAAATTACATTGAACCTTTGAAGGTTGTTTTGGTGACAAACCTAGAAGTGTAGCCCAGAGGAGGCTGGTAGAAGGAGCTATAGGAGGCCAGCTCAATGTAGAGGCTGGAATGGAATTAATGGAACGGAGTCAAAACACGTCATTTCCCTGTTTGATGCGTTTAATACCTTTCCATTTATTCCATTCCAGCCATTACATTACAATGAGCCCGGCTTCCTCTGGCGTAGCCTTTTCCTCACTGTACGACTCCACATTTAACACAGTAGAACAGTGACACTCCATGGACATATGATGAAACTGAATGGTCTTTTACTGCAAAAGTTTTTACCATGTTGGTTTACCATGTTGGTGTGCACACAAAATAATGGACATTTTAATGCCAGACAGAACATGGTAATGACCAGACAGAACACAGAAAGTCCCACAGTTCCCTGAAAGAGCATTATATCTTTTCCCACCTCCAGGCTGTCGAAGAGGGCCCATATGTATGAGAGTGCTGTGCTCCGTGACGTACCAGTCAACCCGGTGGACATCAGAGCTGTCAAGAGATCCGCCAGTTTCAGAAACCCTCTCTCATTCTTCAGAAAACAGGAAGCATCTAAGGACAACTCCAGAATCTACTACATCTACAGTAACCCTCTACCCATAGGGCTGGAGGAAGAGGACAATATCCAGAATATCACCCCTGGTGGATCGAAGGAGCAAGAAGAGCTAACCTTTCAGGACTACGCCAATGATCCCAATAGTGGTATCATCCTGGACCCGCCCAACTTCTACATGCAGCTCTAGAGCAAGGTGGCATGTTCCACTTCATGGGGGGTGTTTGATTTTTTTTGTCCTATTCAAGTTTGTATTTTGGGAAAAACATTGTCTAAAGTGGATGAACTTTGATGAAGTTATTTGGAAGTTGTGAACGATCCTTTTTTCCACACTTGGATGTTTATTGAATCGCCATAAAACAGTTCAGACATGGATGGTGATGATGCTTTAGAAAAGAGGCATAGCGTGAAATACACAGAGACCAGAACCATAGATAGTAGCTTCTCAGAGAAAATATCAAAACAAAAGGTTATCATCACTGCTGAGATGAGCGATCAAAATTGTACTCCTGGGCAATACAATTGAATTAAATAAGGGTCAGTCACAGAATAGCCTTCAGGCGATTGGCTGGGTTTCCCTGATCAGCCAATCCATGGCCTCCTTGCGGCCCTGCCTCTCCAGCTCTGCTCCAATCGTCTCCCGGCACTGCCTGTGGTACTCGTTCACCCAATCACGCTGCAGGAAGAGAGAAGAGAGTCACACACAGAGTGATAACATACAAAATGGCAGAACTATTACTAATCGATTTCCCCGGTTTCAAAGGGCACCCGTGGATATTTCCTGAAGACCTCCTTATACATGATCTTTGTCTCCTATGGCAAAGCTGATTTGAAACTGAAAGATTGTTTTATTTCTGGTCTACTACGTGTCACTTAATTCCACCAAACAATACAGTATTTCTACATAAGTTTCAAGGGCTGTTTAAATTTTAGAGCTGCATAATGATGACTTTTTAAAATGAGAAATAAATGAGTGCTTTATTTTAGTATAAATAAATGAGTGCTTTATTTTAGTATAAATAAATGAGTGCTTTATTTTAGTGTAAATAAATGAGTTCTTTATTTTAGTGTAAATAAATGGATGACACCTCCTAAAGAAAGTGAAGTGTGTTTGGTAAAATATGAATTCCAAAGAATGGGGACCAAGACTGACCTCTTTCTGGGTGAGAAGATCTGTGTTTACCATCTTGGCTTGGATGGGGACCAGAGTGAGAGGCTCAAACGTCAAACTGCCCTTGTTCCTGTAGTTGTACTGAGCACACAGACACAAAGGTCACATGGTCTTCACTAGCCTTCACACTTCATTTTACACGTAGTCAGTCAATCTGTCTCCATAAACATCAATACTCATTCTTCACTCTATACACACTTCACTTCATTTCATACTTATTCAGTCAATCTCTTACCTTGGGTTTTGCTGGCACCACCAGAACAACGTTTTCAATTCGAATGCCAAACAAACCGTCCTCATAGTACCCAGGTTCTGAGGAAAGGAAGGAGACACGTTCAGGTATGTGTGAGAGAGAAACAAATAGAGACGGAAAGAAACAGAGAGAGAAATAGTTCAATTGTCTGTGTGTTTGTGTATGCATGCATAATAGTTAGTAAGTGTGTGTGTGTATGCGTTCCTGCATGTCTGTGTGTGTCTGCATGCATGTACGTGAGTCTGTGTACGTCCATATGTGTGTGAGTGTACCCACCATCGCTGACAATCATGCCTGCCTCCAGGGGCTCGTCGGCGAAGGTCTTGTAGGAGATCCCACAGGGTCCCTCGTGGACATTGAGGAAACATCCCACCCCGTGGCCCGTACCATGAAGGTAGTCCAGCCCAGACTCCCACAGCGCCTGGCGGGCAAACGAGTCCAGCAGGTGGCCTAAGGGTGGAGGGGGGAGCGGAGGTTTACATTTCACATATTAGTCATTTAAAAACAAACACTGGCAACATTGAGTACTCCACAAACAACAAGGTCTCACCTTTGGTTCCGTTGGGGAAAATGGCAGCGCTGACAGCTATATGTCCCTTCAGAACATAGGTGAAGGTTTCCTGAGATACAGAGAGAAAACCTATAGGTCACTGAACATACCACTGGGACTTTCCTTCTGTCATATGCTGTAGCAGGTCATGAGAGGAGAGGCATATGGATAATTGTTACCTTCTCATAAGCAGAGGGGGACCCAAAGTGCATGGTGCGGGTGACGTCTGTTGTTCCATCACTAGAAAACACCAGAATTTATGAGAACAATAGGTTTTATTTGTAACGTGTTTTTCTTATGTGTCACATTAATATGTATTACATGTAGCATTATGTGTAGCATTATTACATGTAGGATTATGTGTAGCATTATTACATGTAGGATTATGTGTATCATTATCACATGTAGCATTGTGCAGCATTATTACATGTAGGATTATGTGCAGCATTATTACATGTAGGATTATGTGCAGCATTATTACATGTAGGATTATGTGCAGCATTATTACATGTAGGATTATGTGCAGCATTATTACATGTAGGATTATGTGTAGCATTATTACATGTAGGATTATGTGTAGCATTATTACATGTAGAATTATGTGTAGCATTATTACATATAGGATTATGTGTAGCATTATTACATGTAGCATTGTGTAGCATTATCACATGTAGCATTGTGTAGCATTATCACATGTAGGATTATGTGCAGCATTATTACATGCAGCGTTATGTGCAGCATTTTCACATGTAGCATTATGTGCAGCATTATCACATGCAGGACTATTTGCAGCATTATCATATGTAGGATTATGTGCAGCATGATCACATGTAGGAGTATGTGCAGCATTATCACATGTAGGATTATGTGCAGCATTATCACATGTAGGAGTATGTGCAGCATTATCACATGTAGGACTATTTGCAGCATTATCATATGTAGGATTATGTGCAGCATTATCACATGTAGGAGTATGTGCAGCATTATCACATGTAGGATTATGTGCAGCATTATCACATGTAGGATTATTGCTTACATATACTGGGCTCCAGAGTCGAGGAGGTAGATTTCGTTTAGAGAGAGAGTTCTGTTGGTTTCAGGAAGGGGTCTATAGGACAACAAAAATAAGTACATAAATACAAAATAAGTTATCAAAAACATGATTATAGACAACTCTACATTAATTACAGTGTAATAAAGTTCTACAATAAACAAAGGAACCTGTAATGAATGATTGCTCCGTTTGGTCCAACACTGGAAATGGATGGGAAGCTGAGTCCGACAAAGTCTTTCTGTTGGCTGAAACCACATAAAATACATTAATATTTATGTGTGTATGTAAGCAATAAGGACTGAGGGGGTGTGGTATATGGCTAATATACCACGGCTGTGGGCTGTTCTTAGGCACGCATCGCAGAGTTGGAGGTACATACAGTTCCTAATTGTTTCAATAGAGGGAGTTAAAATGCTAAATATCCCTCTCATGCAAAAGCCTCTGACTCACTGGGAATATCCCAGTTACATACTCCTCGTGTCCGCTCTACTCTCTCCTCGTCTCCTTCTCAAAACCTATTGGATGAGAAAGCCAGAGATCCCTCCCCTATGACCTTCTCCTCCAATGTGTTTTGAGAAAGAGATGAGAGAGCTGTATGCAATTGTCCTATTCTTTGAGCTTCAGAAATGATTTTTCCCAGTGTAGTGACTGCAGGGAACAGAGACAATCTGAATCTAAAGATCCAGTGTAGTGACTGCAGGGAACCGAGACAATCTGAATCTAAAGGTCCAGTGTAGTGACTGCAGGGAACCGAGACAATCTGAATCTAAAGATCCAGTGTAGTGACTGCAGGGAACTCAATCTAAAGATCCAGACAATCTCAATCTAAAGATCCAGTGTAGTGACTGCAGGGAACTGCAGGGAACCGAGACAATCTCAATCTAAAGATCCAGTGTAGTGACTGCAGGGAACCGAGACAATCTCAATCTAAAGATCCAGTGTAGTGACTGCAGGGAACCGAGACAATCTCAATCTAAAGGGAACCAGTCTAAAGATCCAGTGTAGTGACTGCAGGGAACCGAGACAATCTCAATCTAAAGATCCAGTGTAGTGACTGCAGGGAACCGAGACAATCTCAATCTAAAGATCCAGTGTAGTGACTGCAGGGAACCGAGACAATCTCAATCTAAAGATCCAGTGTAGTGACTGCAGGGAACCGAGACAATGACTGATCAGTGTAGTGACTGCACCAATCTGAATCTAAAGATCAGTGTATCTCAAACCGAGACAATCTAAAGATCCAGGATCATCAGTGAAGTTGGAGAGCAAACATCAGAGACGTTGTTGTCACATAGCTTCATTATTTTATGGTTGAAGTGAAAAGTAGAACCCCACCTGCGTAACTCCTCGGCCTTATCTGCTGCGGATATCTCAGTCACTGTGCCTTTTGGAATCTAGAAAACCAAAACCACACAGTACATGACACGCAGTCATTGCAACACTCACAGCCAAAAGGTCTGCAATCATAAAAGTGTAATACTACTTTCAGCTACAAAACTACTGGAAATTACATTTAAAAAAGTACATATAAAGTACCTCTTTTTCCAACCAAGCGAAGAGCTCACAAAGGGCGACAGCATCCTTGATCTGTGGTTAAAGGAGAAAAAGTCCAACAGGATCAATGGCTGGTTGATGATACAATTATGGTGATTTGATGATGTGTAAAATCAAAGTAAATAATTGTAAGGGTCAAAAGGTTAAAGGTAACTCACATGGGCCATTTTCATCCCTTGAATCTCAGTGGCGTTCTTGACAGCTTTGGCGAGGCAGAGAGGAGTGTAGGGGATAGGAGACCGGTGGGCCTGTGGGACAAAACAGAACAACAAAGCAATGAATTAGTAGGTACCTGATGCTACACATATCATTTGACTAAATAGGCCTACATGTAAACTCAGCAAAGAAAGAAACGTCCCTTTTTCAGGACCCTGTCTTTCAAAGATAATTCGTAAAAATCCAAATAACTTCACAGGTCTTCATAAAGGGTTTAAACACAGTTTCCCATGCTTGTTCAATGAACCATAAACAATTAATGAACATGAACCTGTGGAATGGTCATTAAGACAATAAGGTCACAGTTATGAAAACTTAGGACACTAAAAAGGCCTTTCTACTGACTCTGAAAAACACCAAAAGAAAGATGCCCAGGGTCCCTGCTCATCTGCATGAACGTGCCTTAGGCATGCTGCAAGGAGGCATGAGGACTGCAGATGTGGCCAGGGCAATACATTGCAATGTCCGTACTGTGAGACGCCTAAGACAGACAGGGAGACAGGACGGACAGCTGATCGTGTAAACAACAGCTGCACAGGATCGGTACATCCGAACATCACGCCTGCGGGACAGGTACAGGATGGCAACAACACCTGCCCGAATTACACCAGGAAAATACAATCCCTTCATCAGTGCTCAGACTGTCCACAATAGGCTGAGAGAGGCTGGACTGAGGGCTTATAGGCCTGTTGTAAAGGCAGGTCCTCACCAGACACCACCAGCAACAATGTCGCCTATGGGCACAAACCTACCATCGCTGGACCAGACAGGACTGGCAAAAAGTGCTCTTCACTGACGAGTCGTGGTTTTGTCTCACCAGGGGTGGTGGTCGGATTCGCGTTTATCGTCGAAGGAATGAGCGTTACACAGAGGCCTGTACTCTGGAGCGCTGATCGATTTGTAGGTGGAGGGTCCGTCATGGTCTGAGGCGGTGTGTCACAGCATCATCGGACTGAGCTTGTTGTCATTGCAGGCAATCTCAACGCTGTGCGTTACAGGGGAAGACATCCTCCTCCCTCATGCGTTACCCTTCCTGCAGACTCATCCTGACATGACCCTCCAGCATGACAATGCCACCAGCCATACTGCTCGTTCTGTGCGTGATTTCCTGCAAGACAGGAATGTCAGTGTTCTGCCATGGCCAGCGTAGAGCCCGGATCTCAATCCCATTGAGCACGTCTGGGACCTGTTGGATCGGAGGGTGGGGTCTAGGGCCATTCCCCCTAGAAATGTCCAGGAACTTGCAGGTGCCTTGGTGGAAGAGTGGGGTAACATCTCACAGCAAGAACTGGCAAATCTGGTGCAGTCCATGAGGAGATACACTGCAGTACTTAATGCAGCTGGTGGCCACACCAGATACTGACTGTTACTTTTGATTTTGACCCCCCCCCTTTGTTCATGGACACATTATTCCATTTCTGTTAGTCACATGTCTGTGGAACTTGTTCAGTTTATGTCTCAGTTGTTGAATCTTATGTTCACACAAATATATACACGTTAAGTTTGCTGAAAATAAACGCAGTTGACAGTGAGAGGACGTTTCTATTTTTGCTGAGTTTATTAACAAAAGTACTTTACATTGTTTGGGGGTAACTCATCCCCATCCCACTCATTCTACCAATGTGACACAGCCATGCACAGTGGTCATTTTGTGCCTGACTACACAGTCGCACTCTCTCACCTTGGGAATAACCTGCATGAGCACCCACTACAGCCATTTTGTGTCAGGAATTACACAGTCGCACTCTCTCACCTTGGGGATGACCTGCGTGAGGGCGCAGCTGGCTTTGTCGCTGATCCACACCTTCTCCTTGGGCCCCAGGGAGGCACACACAGCCTGCAGCTCTGTGAACACAGACTCATAGGGGGCAGTCTGGATGCTAAGCTCCACCTTGGAGGGCGTGTCCAGCTGAAGGTGCTCCCTCACCGTCGGCACGGCCAGACGTTTGATGTCCACGAAAAGCCTAGGTGGGGTCAGAGGTCAGATTCATGACCTACTTCTCATGGGAGATCAAAGTATGCTGTGAATTCTATACTGTGTCAGAGAAAGGACAGTCGGGAAAGAAAGTAAGTAAAGTGTTTTTATTTTATTTTAGATTAATTAAGGTGCTTTTAGGATTTAGGTGCTTTTACCTGATTGTGTTCATTCCAACGATGGCGTACGCAAAGAAAACAGGGTTGTACTCGATGTCAGAGCCACGGAGGTTGAACAGCCCTGGGAAGAGTAACACAGTTAAAACACACTACCACTTTACACCTGTTTGGTGGGAACGATTTTTCCTGTTCTCCTTCAAAAAATTCAGTAATGTATGTAAGCATTTCATTGTAAGGTCTACTACACCTGTTGTATTCGGCACATGTGACAAATAAAATTTGATTTGGATTTTTATGTAGTGGTTTGAATCTTGTAAACAGCTATTTAACAATGTGTCTTCTGCTGAAAATAAATGAGCTAGCACTGTGTTATTATTAATATGATCCTAATCATTATTATTATTATTATTAATAATTGTATTATGATGTATTATTATGATGATGAGGTTACCCTCCTCACCCTCTAGGGAAGAAGCCCAGACAAACCCCCTCATTTAGTCACATTAGTCCAAAAGTGACTGGATGACTGCAATCAACATCAACATTGTCCTCCCTAATTAACAAACACTCTGGCCAGCCAATCAGCTCTGAGAGCTCTATAGGCTTGTTAGGGCCAGCTAACGAGGTGCTCAGACAGGCATCTACAGGGACACCCGTACAGCCTCAGGGTTCTTGGATCGTGATCAGAGGGTGTCGTGTCTACCTCACAGGGTTATGCAACCTAACTGTTTGGTGAGGTCATTCAATAATGTCCTGTAGGTCTACTGGTTGGGCAGATGTTTGTTCCAGCCCAGCACTAACACACCTGATTCAACCCATCAACTACTCTTCAATCAAGACATTTGATTAGGCTGTCATTGTAAATAATAATTTGCTCTTAACTGACTTGCCTAGTTAAATAAAAATGTGTTGAATCAGGTGTGCTAGTGCTGGGTTGGAACGAAAGCCTGTGCACCCTGTACCTCGACATGACCAGGGTTAGTGAGTTGGTGATATTTTATATGGTAATTCCAACGACTGTTTAGGGTGAATTATATAGGACACATTTCTCTGTGCTGTGTTATAGTAACTATATAAGTATGAAGGGAATCATACATGCAATCTCATCCAGCGCCGTGGCAACGAACCAAGAGATCTTCCTCTCGGCCATCTTGGATCTCAGAGCGGTCATCTTGTCCTGCCAGGTCAGACCTGGAACAGAGGAGGACCTGGATTAACTGTGAACCATTGATAAGGAAGATGTATCAACAACATTGTACACACATGAACAGCTACTACCTTTCAACCAATCACAGGATAGGATACATAACACCTCTAGAACGTTGAATAGGTCAATAATGGCTCCAAGCGGTACTACCGACCCGTGAACCCCAGGCCCAGGGTGAGGAGCTGAGTGGAGGGTCTGGTTGGACGGTCCATCCAGATGGCATCTATCAGGTTGTCTTGAACAGCCACCAGGGAGTGGCCTGCACTGGCCAGGGCCTTAGACATGTTCTTCCACTGGTCTGGATGGAACAACAGACAGGTCATGTAACCATAGTCAGCACCAAAATGGTAGATACTTAGCACTGGAAGTATAGTACACAACATGTGCTACATCATTATCACTGTGTTACTGTGTACGACGTAAGAGATGTGGAACTCTACGGACCAGCAGCAATGATCCAGGGGTCCACTCCTACTGTCGAGTTCTCAGGCAGCACACTGATCAGCCAGTCTTCCTGGCTAAGTGTCTCCTTCAGACCTGGTGACAGGAAACACCCGCAATGAGCCAAAAAGTACTGACACATCTCACAACAGAGTCGACGGACCCGTGTGTAGGATGTCTTATCAAGAGAAGCATCGGACAATCTATGCTACAGTGGTTAAGGGCATTTCTTTTAAAGTTTTAACATTAGATGCAGAAGAAACCAACTTCCACTTATACTACCTTCAACTAGGTGTCTTCAGATGCCATATCCATTCAAGAACTAAGAGTGTTGTTGTTGTTGTTGTTTACCCATCTTCATGAGGGTCCAGTTGTTGTCCATCTGCTGGCTGGCCTGGAGGAAGTACCGTCCGTCTGTCCACAGGGCCGCATGCTTCTCTGTTACTATGGCCGTGCCTGGAGACATGTCATCAAACAATCAAGGCTACATATCTGTTCTCTGTTACTATGGCCGTGCCTGGAGACATGTCATCAATCAATCAAGGCTACATATCTGTTCTCTGTTACTATGGCCGTGCCTGGAGACATGTCATCAATCAATCAAGGCTACATATCTGTTCTCTGTTACTATGGCCGTGCCTGGAGACATGTCATCAATCAATCAAGGCTACATATCTGTTCTCTGTTACTATGGCCGTGCCTGGAGACATGTCATCAATCAATCAAGGCTACATATCTGTTCTCTGTTACTTGGCTGCCTGGAGACATGTCATCAATCAATCAAGGCTACATATCTGTTCTCTGTTACTATGGCCGTGCCTGGAGACATGTCATCAATCAATCAAGGCTACATATCTGTTCTCTGTTACTATGGCCGTGCCTGGAGACATGTCATCAATCAATCAAGGCTACATATCTGTTCTCTGTTACTATGGCCGTGCCTGGAGACATGTCATCAATCAATCAAGGCTACATATCTGTTCTCTGTTACTATGGCCGTGCCTGGAGACATGTCATCAATCAATCAAGGCTACATATCTGTTCTCTGTTGCTATGGCCGTGCCTGGAGACATGTCGTCTTAATAGCTGATTCTTAGTCATGTCTTTCGTTGTCACTATGCTACTGTTCAAAGGTTGTCAAGCAAGGCTACAGAACTGTCCTGTTTCTATGGCCAGATTTCATTTTATTATCAACGTGTCCAATCTCTGACCCTAATTCAATACAAGCAAATGTCTGTCTATATTATTTACAGATGCCCTGTTCTTTCTTAGGGCGTATAAGTTCACTGTTATAATCAAGGTGTGCATTTATGGGAAATGACAATACAACTTTCCTGGTATTGTATGAAGTGTTGATTTCATCTGGTCTGACATGACCAAGGCTAAGATAAGTTTGTCTTTGTGTATTCACTGGTGTTCTCGCCATATCAGCCTCCTTTATAACAAGGGAACTAGATCCTGACACAAGTACACACACACAATACCTGCGGAGCCATTGAAGCCACAGATGAATTCACGTCTGCAGTCACATGGTGCGATGTATTCACTCTGTAACGAGAAAGAGAGAGAGATCAGATCCAGCAGTAATCAGGTATAACTGGTCCCCTAGCAGTTATTATAACATCTTAATTTTTCCCCTCTTCACATCACGACTCAAGACCAGAGAGAGAGAGGGCATAAGGGAGGGATGAGGTTTAGAGAGAGAGAGAGAGAAAAAGTGAAAGATGTGGAGATGGAGAGGACCCTGCTAGAAAGTCACATTGTCCATTACTAGAGGTCAGGCAGACTTATACTCACTATTGTTTAGTATTTCTAATGAATAATTCTGTGTGTGTGTGTGTGTGTTCTTGCATGCGTGCGACCGTGTGTGTGTGTTCAGTACCTGGTGTGCGTCTCCAGAGGGGACAATGTAGGCCTGGATGGGCTCAGCGATGTACTTGGTGTTCCTCATGGCTTGCCGTAGCTGCCGCAGCAGCTCCACTGTGATCTTGGGAGACATGGCAGCGTCTAGGGAGAGATACACAGGCGGTAAAGCCATAACAGACGAACTGAACAGGCAGCCCAAGAATGGGACTCCGGAGGGATCCACAGTCACAGTATGCTCCTGCCTCCCCTCTCGAGTAGGTTAGTTACAGTTACAGTATGCTCCTGCCTCCCCTCTCGGGTAGGTTAGTTAGTTACAGTCACAGTATGCTCCTGCCTCCCCTCTCGAGTAGGTTAGTTAGTTACAGTCACAGTATGCTCCTGCCTCCCCTCTCGAATAGGTTAGTTAGTTACAGTCACAGTATGCTCCTGCCTCCCCTCTCGAGTAGGTTAGTTAGTTACTCACTGCTCCTGCCTCCCCTCTCGAGTAGGTTAGTTAGTTACAGTCACAGTATGCTCCTGCCTCCCCTCTCGAGTAGGTTAGTTAGTTACAGTCACAGTATGCTCCTGCCTCCCCTCTCGAGTAGGTTAGTTAGTTACAGTCACAGTATGCTCCTGCCTCCCCTCTCGAGTAGGTTAGTTAGTTACAGTCACAGTATGCTCCTGCCTCCCCTCTCGAGTAGGTTAGTTAGTTACAGTCACAGTATGCTCCTGCCTCCCCTCTCGAGTAGGTTAGTTAGTTACAGTCACAGTATGCTCCTGCCTCCCCTCTCGAGTAGGTTAGTTAGTTACAGTCACAGTATGCTCCTGCCTCCCCTCTCGAATCACAGGCTCCTGCCTCCCCTCTCGAGGTAGGTTAGTTAGTTACAGTCACAGTATGCTCCTGCCTCCCCTCTCGAGTAGGTTAGTTAGTTACAGTCACAGTATGCTCCTGCCTCCCCTCTCGAGTAGGTTAGTTAGTTACAGTCACAGTATGCTCCTGCCTCCCCTCTCGAGTAGGTTAGTTAGTTACAGTCACAGTATGCTCCTGCCTCCCCTCTCGAGTAGGTTAGTTAGTTACAGTCACAGTATGCTCCTGCCTCCCCTCTCGAGTAGGTTAGTTAGTTACAGTCACAGTATGCTCCTGCCTCCCCTCTCGAGTAGGTTAGTTAGTTACAGTCACAGTATGCTCCTGCCTCCCCTCTCGAGTAGGTTAGTTAGTTACAGTCACAGTATGCTCCTGCCTCCCCTCTCGAGTGCTCAGTCACAGTATGCCTGCCTCCTCTCGAGTAGGTTAGTTAGTTACAGTCACAGTATGCTCCTGCCTCCCCTCTCGAGTAGGTTAGTTAGTTTCAGTCACAGTATGCTCCTGCCTCCCCTCTCGAGTCAGTTAGTTTCAGTCACAGTATGCTCCTGCCTCCCCTCTCGAGTTAGGTTTCAGTCACAGTTAGTTTCAGTCACAGTTACAGTATGCTCCTGTTACAGTATGCTCCTGCCTCCCCTCTCGAGTAGGTTAGTTAGTATCAGTCACAGTCACAGTATGCTCCTGCCTCCCCTCTCGAGTAGGTTAGTTAGTTTCAGTCACAGTTACAGTATGCTCCTGCCTCCACTCTCAAGTAGGTTAGTTAGTTTCAGTCACAGTTACAGTATGCTCCTGCCTCCCCTCTCGAGTAGGTTAGTTCATCTGTCTCAGTCACAGTTTTACCTCCACAGATACAGGGGTTTAAACCACGATAGAGTAACTGAACAGGCACACCATGGCTGAAGATGCTCCCTCAGAACGAGGCTACACACAGCAGTGTAATACAACTGGAATGACCCTGGTTTATATCGACTCTACCATTGGAGCATGCTTTTGTGACACAGTTGAATTCCGTGGGGCACCGGGCCAGAAGGTGCCTGTTTCGTTACCTTGGTGCCAGAATTGGACCATGTATAGCCTAAACTAGAATCGACATCCTACAAAATGATAAGGAATAATAACATAAACGCTTCGTTTAACATGCCGGACAAACTAAACATATATGTTATTTATTATTGTGAACTCAAACTATTAAAAATGCAATTACCTGAGCCCATGTTGTCTTCAGCCGTCTATGAGATATCTGACAAATAGCCTGTTAACGTGGGGCTCAAAGTCTTAGTCTGCACCTGGATCTTTAACCTTGCTGACTCAGACAAACTCAGGGTTAAATATTAACAGATTATGATTATTATCTTTGCTGCAATTGCAAACTATTCAATTACCCTTAGGCCTGAATGCTGCCTTTATACAGTATACTTTGATCATGCATCAAGGTCTAAGAAACCCATCTACAAAAAGGCATTTCGTGAGATCGTGATTTTGAAAGATTTGACATACTGTAAGGTGTATAATATCAGTGGTTTCATTTCAGGCCGTTAAAGGAATAAAATCATCCCATATTATTGATGGGGTAGTTTTATTCATCGATGCCAGAAGGGGCGTCATCCAATCGCCTCAACAAAGCCACCGCCGAACTCACGGATTGGCTGAAACCTACATGCGATGTTGTTTACCATTTGAGAACAATTATTTGGGAAGTTCGCTGGCAACAAGTGGTGGGACACTGGTGAGCTAATTAAATTGCTAATTGAATGATTCCAACTGGCATAATTGTGTTAAATCAATGCAGTTATTTTGTCGCAGTTTGGATAGGTGTGGCATTTCATCAGGTTACTGTGGGGGATATTCAATGGAAAAGTTACTTTGAGCAAAATAATACGAATTTCTTAGCCAATATTGTATATATTTCATCAGAGTATGAGTCACACGTTGTTCATAGCTGTAGTAGTTAACACATTGTACATATATTTTCTACAAAAAAAATATTCGTGGGCTTTGCCTATCTTGCTAGCTAGACAACATTAATGTGGCTACGCGAGTAGCATGTAGCACGCGAGCGTCTTCCACATTACAACCACACGATATTCTCTATTCATTGCTTTCTTGCATCGGGCAACTGAACCCCCGATAGAAAGTTTGTTAACACCATGCCAGTTTAATAAGATAACGTTAAATTGTACATTTACCTTAGAAATGCAATTCTGTCGTTTAAAACACTATTTTATGCAGCTATGCCTTGTGTTAGTTTACAAAACAGTAGGCTGCCATTGAATCCTTGACGTTTCTGGTCACGTGACACGAGCTTCTTCCAATAACCACACGGAGATGAGACTCGCCTCCCTTTAATTCAAAATACAGCGGCTCAAGTAAACAACAACATGTATGAACCCGTATGTAGCCTACGTCCCTGCATAGGAGCAAAATGCCTATAGAAATTTCACGTTTTCAATAATTCGTATTTATCCAAATATATGTTTTCATCATCACATATGATTTTTATGGTTACTCAATAAAAACATATATGCAAGACTTCGAAATTCACCTTAAATGGGAATGTGGCAGTTTAATACATTAATGCATGAGAAAACAATGCATACATACAATGGGACACATTTGCAAACATTTACAGCATCTCTTTCCTTCAAATTGTATTTTTGATACAGTAATTGGACAGGGAAGGGCAATGAACAATTGTTGCTCTATTACGTTTGCTTTGATGTTCTGGATATTGGGCTGAAACAGTAAACTCAGTCATATTTACCCAAATGTGGAATATTTACAATATAGTACAGGAAGTTGGCATCTAAAGTATATATATTTTTTATATCTAGGATTTAAAAAAACAGATAAACAAAAAAATGCTTGCTTCAAGAGCAAATTCAAACCCACACCATTCAGACCAATGACAAAAAGATCATCAAAATATAGACTTCATTGCAGTTTAGAAAATAGGAATATTTGACAGTTCCAGTGTTGATTCAAAGTGAGGGTTAGGGCTATGCCCAAATGGCACCCTATTCCCTATATAGTGCACTACTTTTGACCAAAGTCCAAGTATTTGCTTGGTAAAGCCCCGCCTTATCTTAGCTCACAGGTCACCATAGCAGCACCCACCTGTAGCATGCGCTCCAGCAGGTATATTTCACTGGTCACCAACAAAGTCAATTCCACCTTTGGCCGCCTTTCCTTCCAGTTCTCTGCTGCCAATAACTGGAATTAATTTTAAAAATTACTGAAGCTGGAGACTCATATCTCCCTCACTAACTTTATGCATCAGCTGTCAGAGCAGCCTACATATCACTGCACCTGTACATAGCCCATCTGTAAATAGCCCAGCCAACTACCTCATCCCCATATTGTTATTTTTTTTTTTTTTTTGCTCCTTTGCACCCCAGTATCTCTACTTGCACATTCATTTTCTGCACATCTATCACTCCAGTTTGCCTGCTAAATTGTAATTACTTCGCCACTACAGCCTATTTATTGCCTTACCTCCCTAATCTTACCTCATTTGCACACAATGTATATCGATTTGTTCTATTGTGTTATTGACTGTACGTTTGTTTATTCCATGCGTAACTCTGTTTAGTTGCTTGTGTCGCACTGCCTTGCTTTAACTTGGCCAGGTCGCAATTGTAAATGAGAGCTTGTTCTCAACTGGCTTACCTGGTTAAATAAAGGTGAAATATATATATATATATATATATATTTTTTTTTTTTAAGTCCTCTGGTCAGAAGTAGTGCACTATATGGGGAATAGGGTGCCATTTGGGATACAAACCTAGATCTACAGTATAAACTACTGCTGGATCAGAGAGTGTAGGAAGTAGGCTGCAGCTATCGTCAACATCACCAGATATCTCCCAGGCTCCAGCAGTTGTCCAGAACTTCCTGTTTAAATTAAAATTGAGATGAAAGATTGTATTACATGAATACGTCTACACAGTAAGGTTTATTTGTATGTTTCTGTTCAGTTATACACTATCACACCTACTGTATTGGGTGTGTGTGGGTGGGTGGGTGGGTGGGTGGGTGGGTGGGTGGGTGGGTGGGTGGGTGTGTGTGTGTGGGTGGGTGGGTGTGTGTGGGTGGGTGTGTGAGTCAATGGTGTACTTACTTGAGCAACCTTCTGTCTGCTTGAAGATGCCCATCTTCTCACTGTCTTTGATAGAGTTCATCTTGTCCGTACTCACCTCCCCTGGAAGTCAACAGGGTTATTGGTTATTAAAAGTCACAGTAGTATGTAGCATTGAGTTACCACAGTATTATTACAATGTTATTGCCACTTTATTCTGCCCTGTAATGTCTTCACCAGGCTTCCCTAAACTAAGAATATTGTGTAAAGATTGTTTTGGAGTCTGTGAAAGCTTGGATGGTATATCACACATTCTCTGCCAGAAAGTTGGTTGGCCCTCTTTGATGTCACATAGGTTGATACATTGCTATGTTTTCATTTATGAAGCGCTTTTACAAAAAGTTCCACTGTTTCTAACATCATGACTAAACTGTAGTCATACTAGCTATAGGTAAATCAGCTTTAGTTTTCTTGAACATTATTTGTGGAACAATCTTCAAAATGTTAAATGTGAAGTTCTGGTGCCTCTATGTCCATTCAGAAAGATGATTGAGGACCTTATTACTGATGAATGTGATGTTCTGGTGCCTCTATGTCCATTCAGAAAGCTGATTGAGGACCTTATTACTGATGAATGTCTTTGTTTTTTTATGACCATGTTTTTCTTTATGCTTGCATTTGGTATTTATATTTTCATGTGTGTATTTTCTGTCATTTATTGTCTCAGTATGACTCAATAAATACATCTACAGCCTAGTCTGAGTACCCAGATCAAGGAAAAACAATGTTTTTTTCATTAAGATAGTTATCATTCACAACTCTGTATGTCTTCATCGGGCAGCCCTAGACTGAGAACGTCCCACTGTGTTCTTCTGATGTCATAAAGGCCATCCTGTCTGTGCTATACTGTGGTACCACTTCTCCATACACTGCTCTCCTCTGTCCTACTGGGACAGACAACTTGGAGGGGGACACAGGCTGCATCCCAAAGGGCACCCTATTCCCTACTTAGTGCACTACTTTTGACCAGGATGCATAGGACTTTGGTCAAAAGTAGTACACTATAGAGAATAGCCAGACACTTAACTCCTGCATCAGGTTACCCAGCAGTTTTTCTAGGTTTTGTAAGGCTTTTGAATGGGCAGAATTATTCATTGTCTGGACAGACACAGAGGCCTGAGCAGCTAGCTACTTAGTGCACTACTTTTGATCAGGGACATTAGGGTTCTGTTAAAAGTAGTGCACTATGTAGGGAATAGGGTGCCTTTGGAACGCAACTATATCTGAGTAGCTCTCACACAAGGGCTGAGAAAACAACAAAGCTTAATGGAGGGAAGAATCAACACCTAGCATAGCATCTACACAGACTCCCACGATTTGACAGTTCATTGAAAACGACACACAAAAACCCTGGTAATTGCTCTGTAGCATGAGGAGGAGTTGTTTTTCTCCATTATACAAGGCTTAATCTGTGTCCTTCAAACCATCTGTGAGCAGCCTACTAGAGGTCGACCGATTAATCGGAATGGCCGATTAATTAGGGCCGATTTCAAGTTTTCATAACAATCGGAAATCTGTATTTTTGGACACCGATTTGGCCACTTTTTTTATTATTATTTTTTTTACACCTTTATTTAATCTTTATTTAATCTTTATTTAACTAGGCAAATCAGTTAAGAACACATTCTTATTTTCAATGACTGCCTAGGAATGGTGGGTTAATTGCCTCGTTCAGGGGCAGAACGACAGATTTTCACTTTGTCAGCTCAAGGGAATTCAATCTTGCAACCTTACAGTTAACTAGTCCAACTGTAACGAGTCTCCTCTTCGTCTGAGGAAGAGTAGTCAAGATCGGACCAAAATACAGTGTGGCACGTGTCCATGTTAATATTTATTTTAACTCAGAACACTAAGACTAAATAACAAAAATAGACCAACACGAAAGAGTTCTGTCTGGTGCAGACAGAGACAGAAAACAACTACCCACATGCACACCTCCAACTCAATCATCAAGTTTGCAGACGGCACAACAGTAGTAGGCTTGATTACCAACAGCCTATATGGAGGAGATGCCGGCACTCGGAGTGTGGTGTCAGGAAAACAACCTCTCACCCAACGTCAACAAAACAAAGGAGATGATCTTGCACTTCAGGTGGCTGAAGAAATTTGGCTTGTCACCAAAAACCCTCACAAACCTTTACAGATGCACAATTGAGAGCATCCTGTTGGGCTGTATCACTGCCTGGTACGGCAACTGCTCCGCCCACAATCACCGCAGGGCTCTCCAGAGGGTAGTGAGGTCTGCACAACGCATCACCAGGGGCAAACTACATGCCCTCCAGGACACCTACAGCACCCGATGTAACAGGAAGGCCAAAAGATCATCAACCACCCGAGCCACTGCCAGTTCACCCCGCTACCATCCAGAAGGCGAGGTCAGTACAGGTGCATCAAAGTTGGGACCGAGAGACTAAACAATAGCTTCTATTTCAAGGCCATCAGACTGTTAAACAGCCATCACTAACCTCAGAAAGGCTGCTGCCTACATACAGACTTGAAATAATTTGCCACTTTAATAAATGGATCATTAGTCACTTTAATAATGCCACTTTAATAATGTTTACATATCTTGCATTACTCATCTCATATGTATACACTGTATTTTATACCATCAATTGCATCTTGCCTATGCTGCTCAGTCGTTGCTCATCCAAAAATGTATATGTATATATTCTATTCAATTCCTTTACTTATATTTGTGTGTATTAGGTAGTTGTTGTGGAATGTTAAGATTACTTGTTAGATATTGCCGCACTGTCGGAACTAGAAGCACAAGCATTTCGCTACACTCGCAATAACATCTGCATGTGACCAATAACAATTGATTTGATTTGACCTTTCCAATATAACGTTAGACTGGTGATTGACCTACGCTGTATTGTCACTGTTAGTATTTGACTTGAACTGACGTTTACCTTAAAATGAGGGACAACAATGTGCAGTAGCTGTCATTCTTACTCAAATTGCTGTCATCGCTTCAACACCTCTGCAGTGAACCTGTCCTGAAACCACTTCTGAATATGGGTGACTAGCTTCTCACTACTTTCAATGACTCACTGAGGAAGATACTTTATTGTTTTTCTGAAGACGCTGTAGGCTCTTAGACTATAAGCTCTAGGGGATCTCCCTCACAAGTGCTTAAAGATCCAATGACTCACTGAGGAAGATACTTTATTGTTTTTCTGAAGACGCTGTAGGCTCTTAGACTATAAGCTCTAGGGGATCTCCCTCACAAGTGCTTAAAGATCCAATGACTCACTGAGGAAGATACTTTATTGTTTTTCTGAAGACGCTGTAGGCTCTTAGACTATAAGCTCTAGGGGATCTCCCCTCACAAGTGCTTAAAGATCCAATGACTCACTGAGGAAGATACTTTATTGTTTTTCTGAAGACGCTGTAGGCTCTTAGACTATAAGCTCTAGGGGATCTCCCTCACAAGTGCTTAAAGATCCAATGACTCACTGAGGAAGATACTTTATTGTTTTTCTGAAGACGCTGTAGGCTCTTAGACTATAAGCTCTAGACTATAAGACGCTGTAGGCTCTCCCTCACAAGTGGGATCCAATGATCTCCGCTCACAAGTGCTTAAAGATCCAATGACTCACTGAGGAAGATACTTTATTGTTTTTCTGAAGACGCTGTAGGCTCTTAGACTATAAGCTCTAGGGGATCTCCCTCACAAGTGCTTAAAGATCCAATGCAGCCGTTTTATCTCAATATCAAATCATTTCTGGGTAACAATTAAGTACCTTGCTGTGATTTAAAATGGTCAAAAATAGCAAAGAGCAATTTCTCAAGCTAGAATTTTGCTAGGACTGTCTGGGAGTGGTCTGAGTGAGGAGCTGAAAACTGAAAATTAGCTGTTATTGGCAGAAAGATTTGGAACTCTCTTTCTTATTGGTTGAAGATATCCCTCTAGTGGTGTGGGGGCTGTGCTTTGGCAAACCCACTTTGGGGTTATATCTCCTTCCTGTTTGGCCCTGTCCGGGGTGTCCTCGGATGGGGCCACAGTGTCTCCTAACCCCTCCTGTCTCAGCCTCCAGTATTTATGCTGCAGTAGTTTGTGTCGGGGCTAGGGTCAGTTTGTTATATCTGGAGTACTTCCCTTGTCCTATTCGGTGTCCTGTGTGAATCTAAGTGTGCGTTCTCTAATTCTCTCCTTCTTTCTTTCTCTCTCTCGGAGGACCTGAGCCCTAGGACCATGCCCCAGGACTACCTGACATGATGACTCCTTGCTGGTCCCAGTCCACCTGGCCATGCTGCTGCTCCAGTTTCAACTGACCTGAGCCCTAGGACCATGCCCCAGGACTACCTGACATGATGACTCCTTGCTGTCCCCAGTCCACCTGGCCATGCTGCTGCTCCAGTTTCAACTGTTCTGCCTTACTATTATTCGACCATGCTGGTCATTTATGAACATTTGAACATCTTGGCCATGTTCTGTTATAATCTCCACCCGGCACAGCCAGAAGAGGACTGGCCACCCCACATAGCCTGGTTCCCCTCTAGGTTTCTTTCTAGGTTTTGGCCTTTCTAGGGAGTTTTTCCTAGCCACCGTGCTTCTACACCTGCATTGCTTGCTGTTTGGGGTTTTAGGCTGGGTTTCTGTACAGCACTTTGAGATATCAGCTGATGTACGAAGGGCTATATAAATAAAATTTGATTTGATTTTGATTTGGTCTATTAACTCATTTACCACCTGGTGATATCACCAGGCAGGCTAAAGCGCCATCCCACTAAAATAGGCAAGAATTTCAGGCTGTCTTTTCAAACAGCTCTTACATTAAAAGAGCATTATCATAATTATATTTTAACCTCATGGTGAGGAAAAATCTATATTGTAAAACACAGGAATATCACTTTTCGACTGCACTGGGACTTTACACTTTATTGTTATTGTTAAAACAATTCCCCCACATGCATTGTCAGATGTTATAGGCTGATCTGATTCATCAGCACAACCCATCCACTTCCTTTTTACACCTTACATGTCACCACTCCCTGTTCAGTTTTAGGGTCAGGAGAGGGGACTTGGTATATTATCATGGGTACAGACAATAATGAATTCTGTCATGTTTTGACTTTGCCATAATTATCAGTGTTTGTGCTGGAACATTTGTCTGTGTCTTATTTGGAAAGAATGTAACTTTTGAACAATATAGAAATTCAAAGGGAACACGCTTTCAGTCAGATTTTGATAAATGAATATTGGGCATCATTGCGCTGAACCAAAGACGAACAATATACTTCTGTATGTCATCAGCTGTACCAGAGATAAGGAAGCTGATAATTGCATGGGCACAGACAAGAATTACCAATGTAATGTTTTAAATGTGTCTTAAGTGCCACTGCCTCTGTAATTCCGAGACGTAAAATGTTTCTTATTTTTTTCTTCTTTGATCAGAGAATATTGTGAATCACTGTGCTTTACCCATTCACATACAGCACTCTATTACTGGCTGTACCTGAGACAAGGAAGCTGACTTTCTGGCACGGTCCGTCCACTGTGGCCAGAGGAGACCCTGGAAGGATGGTGACCCTGGACATGTTCACCTCTAGGACCTCTGCCACCCTATTGCGGAAGTCATATCTGGAGAGAAAAATGAACAATAGACTATTTATTTTGTTTTAAAAATGTGTTGGGAAGATATACAATTTGACAACATACATACATACATACATACATACATACATACATACATACATACATACATACATACATACATACATACATACATACATACATACATACATACATACATACATACATACATACATACATACATACATACATACATACATACATACATACATACATACATACATACATACATACATACATACAGTGCCTTGCGAAAATATTCGGCCCCCTTGAACTTTGCGACCTTTTGCCACCTTTCAGGCTTCAAACATAAAGATATAAAACTGTATTTTTTGTGAAGAATCAACAACAAGTGGGACACAATCATGAAGTGGAACGACATTTATTGGATATTTCAAACTTTTTTAACAAATCAAAAACTGAAAAATTGGGCGTGCAAAATATTTTGGCACTGTATACAGTGGGGCAAAAAAGTATTTAGTCAGCCACCAATTGTGCAAGTTCTCCCACTTAAAAAGATGAGAGGCCTGTAATTTTCATCATAGGTACACTTCAACTATGACAAGACAAAATCCTAAATCACATTGTAGGATTTTAAATGAATTAATTTGCAAATTATGGTGGAAAATAAGTATTTGGTCACCAACAAACAAGCAAGATTTCTGGCTCTCACAGACGTTTACATTTACATTTAAGTCATTTAGCAGACGCTCTTATCCAGAGCGACTTACAAATTGGTGCATTCACCTTATGACATCCAGACCTGTAACTTCTTCTTTAAGAGGCTCATCTGTCCTCCACTCGTTACCTGTATTAATGGCAACTGTTTGAACTTGTTATCAGTATAAAAAGACACCTGTCCACAACCTCAAACAGTCACACTGCAAACTCCACTATGGCCAAGACCAAAGAGCTATCAAAGAACACCAGAAACAAAATTGTAGACTTGCATCAGGCTGGGAAGACTGAATCTGCAATAGGTAAGCAGCTTAGTTTGAAGAAATCAACTGTGGGAGCAATTATTAGGAAATGGAAGATACACAAGACCACTGATAATCTCCCCCGATCTGGGGCTCCATGTAAGATCTCACCCCGTGGGGTCAAAATGATCACAAGAACGGTGAGCAAAAATCCCAGAACCACACGGGGGGACCTAGTGAATGACCTGCAGAGAGCTGGGACCAAAGTAACAAAGCCTACCATCAGCAACACACTACGCCGCCAGGGACTCAAATCCTGCAGTGCCAGACGTGTCCCCCCGCTTAAGCCAGTACATGTCCAGGTCCATCTGAAGTTTGCTAGAGAGCATTTGGATGATCCAGAAGAAGATTGGGAGAATGTCATATGGTCAGATGAAACCAAAATATAACTTTTTGGTAAAAACTCAACTCGTCGTGTTTGGAGGACAAAGAATGCTGAGTTGCATCCAAAGAACACCATACCTACTGTGATGCATGGGGGTGGAAACAACATGCTTTGGGGCTGTTTCTCTGCAAAGGGACCAGGACGACTGATCCGTGTAAAGGAAAGAATGAATGGGGCCATGTATCGTGAGATTTTGAGTGAAAACCTCCTTCCATCAGCAAGGGCATTGAAGATTAAACATGGCTGGGTCTTTCAGCATGACAATGATCCCAAACACACTGCCTGGGCAACAAAGGAGTGGCTTCGTAAGAAGCATTTCAAGGTCCTGGAGTGGCCTAGCCAGTCTCCAGATCTCAACCCCATAGAAACTCTTTGGAGGGAGTTGAAAGTCCATGTTGCCCAGCAACAGCCCCAAAACATCACTGCTCTAGAGGAGATCTGCATGGAGGAATGGGCCAAAATACCAGCAACACTGTGTGAAAACCTTGTGAAGACTTACAGAAATCCTACAATGTGATTTTCTGGATTTTTTCTCTCATTTTGTCTGTCATAGTTGAAGTGTACCTATGATGAAAATTACAGGCCTCTCTCATCTTTTTAAGTCGGAGAACTTGCACAATTGGTGGCTGACTAAATACTTTTTTTGCCCCACTGTACGTACATACATACATACATACATACATACATACACAGAGGCTGCATAATAATGGAACGGAGCAAATGGAATGCCATCAAACACCTGGAAACCATGTGTTTTATGTATATGGTACCATTCCACTGATTCTGCTCCAGTCATTATCACGAACCCGTTCTTCCCAATTAAGGTGCAACCAACATCCTGTCATATATACAGAGCATTCAGAAAGTATTCAGACCCTGTACTTTTTTCACATTTTGTTACGTTAATCTCACTCTAAAATTTATTTTAAAAAAAAATTTCCTCATCAATCTACACACAATACCCCATAATGACAAAGCGAAAACATGTTTTTAGAAATGTTTGCTAATTTATTAAAAATTAAAAACGGAAATACCTTATTTACATAAGTATTCAGACCATTTGCTATGAGACTCGAAATTGAGCTCGGGTGCATCCTGTTTCCATTGATCATCTTTGAGATGTTTCTACAACTTGATTGGAGTCCACCTGTGGTAAATTCAATTGATTGGACATGATTAGGAAAGGCACACACCTGTCTATATAAGGTCCCACGGTTGACAGTGCATGTCAGAGCAAAAAACCAAGCCATGAGGTCGAAGGAATTGTCCATAGAGCTCTGAGACAGGATTGTGTTAAGGCACAAATCTGGGGAAGGGTACCAAAACATTTCTGTAGCATTGAAGGTCCCCAAGAACACAGTCGCCTCCATCATTCTTAAATGGAAGAAGTTTGGAACCACCAAGACTCTTCCTACAGCTGGCCGCCTGACCAAACTGAGCAATCGGGGGGAGAAGGGCCTTGGTCAGGGAGGTAACCAAGAATCCGATGGTCACTCTGACAGAGTTCCTCTGTGGATGGAGATGGGAGAACCTTCCAGAAGGACAACCATCTCTGCAGCACTCTGCCAATCAGGCCTTTACTGTAGAGTTGCCAGACGGAAGCCACTCCTCAGTAAAAGGCACATGACAACCCATCTGTGTGATATTGAGTATACAAAACATTAAGAACAGTATGCTGGCCAATGTTGATTCCATTGTTTTCCACAGCTGTGTCAAGTTGGCTGGATATCCTTTGGGTGGTGGACCATTCTTGATACACACGAGAAACTGTTGAGCGTGAAAAATCCAGCAGCGTTGCAGTTCTTGACTCAAACCAATATGCCTGGCACCTACAATCATACCCTGTTCAAAGGCATCTAAATATGTTGTTTTGCTCATCCATCCTCTGAATGAAACACACGATCCATGTGTCAAATGTCTCAACGCATAAAAATCCTTCTTTAACCTGTCTCCTCCCCTTCATCTACACTGATTGAAGTGGATTTAACAAGTGGCATCATTAAGGGATTCAGCTGCAGCTTTCACCTGGATTCACCTGGTCAGTTTGTCATGGTAAGAGAAGGTGTTCCTAATGTTTTGTGCACTGAACATATATATATATATATATATATATATATACAGTGCCTTGCGAAAGTATTCGGCCCCCTTGATCTTTGCGACCTTTTGCCACATTTCAGGCTTCAAACATAAAGATATAAAACTGTATTTTTTTTTGTGAAGAATCAAGTGGGACACAATCATGAAGTGGAACGACATTTATTGGATATTTCAAACTTTTTTAACAAATCAAAAACTGAAAAATTGGGCATGCAAAATTATTCTGCCCCCTTAAGTGAATACTTTGTAGCACCACCTTTTGCTGCGATTACAGCTGTAAGTCGCTTGGGGTATGTCTCTATCAGTTTTGCACATCGAGAGACTGAAAATCTTTCCCATTCCTCCTTGCAAAACAGCTCGAGCTCAGTGAGTTTGGATGGAGAGCATTTGTGAACAGCAGTTTTCAGTTCTTTCCACAGATTCTCGATTGGATTCAGGTCTGGACTTTGACTTGGCAATTCTAACACCTGGATATGTTTATTTTTGAACCATTCCATTGTAGATTTTGCTTTATGTTTTGGATCATTGTCTTGTTGGAAGACAAATCTCCGTCCCAGTCTCAGGTCTTTTGCAGACTCCATCAGGTTTTCTTCCAGAATGGTCCTGTATTTGGCTCCATCCATCTTCCCATCAATTTTAACCATCTTCCCTGTCCCTGCTGAAGAAAAGCAGGCCCAAACCATGATGCTGCCACCACCATGTTTGACAGTGGGGATGGTGTGTTCAGGGTGATGAGCTGTGTTGCTTTTACGCCAAACATAACATTTTGCATTGTTGCCAAAAAGTTCAATTTTGGTTTCATCTGACCAGAGCACCTTCTTCCACATGTTTGGTGTGTCTCCCAGGTGGCTTGTGGCAAACTTTAAACGACACTTTTTATGGATATCTTTAAGAAATGGCTTTCTTCTTGCCACTCTTCCATAAAGGCCAGATTTGTGCAATATACGACTGATTGTTGTCCTATGGACAGAGTCTCCCACCTCAGCTGTAGATCTCTGCAGTTCATCCAGAGTGATCATGGGCCTCTTGGCTGCATCTCTGATCAGTCTTCTCCTTGTATGAGCTGAAAGTTTACATTTACATTTAAGTCATTTAGCAGACGCTCTTATCCAGAGCGACTTACAAATTTAGAGGGACGGCCAGGTCTTGGTAGATTTGCAGTGGTCTGATACTCCTTCCATTTCAATATTATCGCTTGCACAGTGCTCCTTGGGATGTTTAAAGCTTGGGAAATCTTTTGTATCCAAATCCGGCTTTAAACTTCTTCACAACAGTATCTCGGACCTGCCTGGTGTGTTCCTTGTTCTTCATGATGCTCTCTGCGCTTTTAACGGACCTCTGAGACTATCACAGTGCAGGTGCATTTTACGGAGACTTGATTACACACAGGTGGATTGAATTTATCATCATTAGTCATTTAGGTCAACATTGGATCATTCAGAGAACCTCACTGAACTTCTGGAGAAAGTTTGCTGCACTGAAAGTAAAGGGGCTGAATAATTTTGCACGCCCAATTTTTCAGTTTTTGATTTGTTAAAAAAGTTTGAAATATCCAATTAATGTCGTTCCACTTCATGATTGTGTCCCACTTGTTGTTGATTATTCACAAAAAAATACAGTTTTATATCTTTATGTTTGAAGCCTGAAATGTGGCAAAAGGTCGCAAAGTTCAAGGGGGCCGAATACTTTCGCAAGGCACTGTATATATATTCATGATGATGTACTGTCATCCCAGAATTCAGGATTAGTGATTATTCAGGTGTGGCACGTGTGGTGGCTGGCTGAGGACGTGGTGAGAATACACTCTTTGAAAAAAAGGTGCTATCTAGAACCTAAAAGGGTTCTTCGGCTGTCCCCATAGGAGAACACTTTATAGAACCCTTTTCTATGTAGAACCCTTTCCACAGAGCAAGATAATACTGGTGTTTCCTTGATGGTTGAAATATTCCCCATAAATGTAAGTGCCAGGTACTCAAATATTAAAAACAAGTAGTCTAATTACATGTAACATTCACTTCCTCATTCCCTCTCCAGTTCCACGGTTTAATACCCGCTCGGTCTCACATATTGGCTCCCAACATGAACGCCTGTAGGTCTTAGCCCCTATGGGCTAACACAGTCTTGAGTTCACAGGCGGTTTAATACCCAATCACACCCACCTGCTGAAAGACATGACGTTGGGAAAGGTCTGCTCTGCCCAGGGGGATTCTGGAAGAATGATGGCACACGCCAAGACATCGCTGCCTCTCCTCAGGACCAGGGACCTGTGGACCACTACAACAACAACATCAACAACAGCACCAAAGTCAGAAATATACTTTTTATATTATCACCTAAATGACTTTGTTGTTTCACACATGACATATCCACTAATAGTGAAGGTGGTTGCCATTTTTCTCACGAAACTTGATTCTCTTGGGAAATAATGTGATGCAACAATTTTGGATTGCAGTTCGGTGAGCGTGCAAATGACAACACATCAATATTATGTTTCATGTGCTTCCTAAAGGAGTCTAGATTTCTGAACAGACAATGTGTGTGTGTTACCTGTGTACTCCCCTGACATGTGTATGCTGGTGTCTGAGTACAGCCTTCTGTATTCTGTCTGGTCCAGCTTACAGTGCTGTGTGTGTGTGTGTCTCTGTGTGTGTGTGCGTACATGCTTGTGTGTTACCTGTGTACTCCCCTGACATGTGTATGCTGGTGTCTGAGTACAGCCATCTGTATTCTGTCTGGTCCAGCTTACAGTGCTATGTGTGTATGTGTCTCTGTGTGTGTGTGTCTCTGTGTGTGTGTGTGCGTACATGCTTGTGTGTTACCTGTGTAGTCCCCAGCCAGTTGTATGCTGGTGTCGGTGTAAAGCTGTCTGTGTGTCAGGCTGACTGTCCCCTGTCTGGTCGTCAGATCTCCCACCTCACAACTCAGAGCATTGTCACGGGAACAACTGGAGTTCTGAGAGAGAACAGAACAGAGCAGAGGACGGAACCAACCATAGAAATATAATTACTAGAAGGGAAGTCCCCATTCATGTCAATAGGGCTGGGTCAGAGGTTCCATGACTGTTCTACGCATTCTAATACTATTGAAACCAATTCCAACAAACACTTCCACTTCTGGTTATGAGAACAATGTGAAGTATATGGTTGTGGTTGTGGTGTAGTTTCAAGTTTTAATGTCACACGCATAAGTACAGTGAAATGCCTGTCTTACAAACTCAAAACCCAACAACTGTGACATTGTCAAAGACAAAAGATTCGATTGAATATCAAACACAGTTCCGTTGGATTCCATAAGACTTGCTGATCAAGTGGAACTTTAAAGTTGGAATAAAGCAGAGATCAGCGCTACATAGTGGGGGGAATTCTCCTATGATGGCGATGTGCTGGGCCCTAATTCATAAAGTGTCTCAGAGTAGGAATGCTGATCTATCCTAGACACTTCATTAAGAAGGGCCATGATGTATTGTGAGTGAAAATGAGAGAATAAACTCACCCCAGCTTCCATGTTGAAGGGGTTAAATGTGTCCCAAACACCGGGACACTGGTTGTGGTTCAACTCAGAGCCTTTACCAGTGATTGTCCAGGGAACCTCTGTTACCTGGTTACAGTGGGGAAAACAGGATTTATCTGATGTTTTATCATTCTTCTTATACAGCTCCCCTTTTCTAATAGACCCTATTGTGTTTCTACATCTCCATTGTGTTTCTACATCTGCATTGTGTTTCTACGTTGTGTTTCTACATCTGCATTGTGTTTCTACATCTGTATTGTGTTTCTACATCTGCATTGTGTTTCTACGTCTGCATTGTGTTTCTACATCTGAATTGTGTTTCTACATCTGCATTGTGTTTCTACGTCTGCATTGTGTTTCTACATTGTGGTTCTACATCTGCATTGTGTTTCTACATTGTGGTTCTACATCTGCATTGTGTTTCTACATCTGTATTGTGTTTCTACATCTGCATTGTGGTTCTACATCTGCATTGTGTTTCTACATCTGCATTGTGTTTCTACATCTGCATTGTGTTTCTACATCTGCATTGTGTTTCTACATCTCTATTGTGGTTCTACATCTGCATTGTGTTTCTACATCTGCATTGTGGTTCTACGTCTGCATTGTGTTTCTACGTCTGCATTGCTTGCTCTTTGGGGTTGTAGGCAGGGTTTCTGTAAAAGCACTGTGTCAACTGCTGATGTAAAAACGGCTTTATAAATACATTTGATTGATTGATTGACTTTGATTTCTTGATGCCGAGATTGCACAGTAGGCTAGATAACAGCCACTATGTGACAGAAGTTATTTGTTGCCACAAAAAGAGGATATTTTTCCAGGCTCCTGTTTTTAATTGAACCTACCTGTGATAAGGTTAGGAATTAGATAACAATGACAATGTGACCGTTTTTTGTTGTTGTATCTATTAAAAGAGATTGAACAGATGCAAGAGGTTCATGCATGCTTACATCTAGCACCTGTGACACTCGCACGTCCACCTCCAGAGTGATGTCACTGTAGCTGCCATCCAGAAAAGTCTGCTGGGACTGAAGACAGTAGAGGATACTGTTAGACTAGCTACTGAGTCAATGGGACTGAAGACAGTAGAGGATACTGTTAGACTAGCTACTGAGTCAGTGGGACTGAAGACAGTAGAGGATACTGTTAGACTAGCTACTGAGTCAGTGGGGCTGAAGACAGTAGAGGATACTGTTAGACTAGCTACTGAGTCAATGGGACTGAAGACAGTAGAGGATACTGTTAGACTAGCTACTGAGTCAATGGGACTGAAGACAGTAGAGGATACTGTTAGACTAGCTACTGAGTCAATGGGACTGAAGACAGTAGAGGATACTGTTAGACTAGCTACTGAGTCAATGGGACTGAAGACAGTAGAGGATACTGTTAAACTAGCTACTGAGTCAATGGGACTGAAGACAGTAGAGGATACTGTTAGACTAGCTACTGAGTCAATGGGACTGAAGACAGTAGAGGATACTGTTAGACTAGCTACTGAGTCAGTGGGACTGAAGACAGTAGAGGATACTGTTAGACTAGCTACTGAGTCAATGGGACTGAAGACAGTAGAGGATACTGTTAGACTAGCTACTGAGTCAATGGGACTGAAGACAGTAGAGGATACTGTTAAACTAGCTACTGAGTCAATGGGACTGAAGACAGTAGAGGATACTGTTAGACTAGCTACTGAGTAAGTGGGACTGAAGACAGTAGAGGATACTGTTAGACTAGCTACTGAGTCAATGGGACTGAAGACAGTAGAGGATACTGTTAGACTAGCTACTGAGTCAGTGGGACTGAAGACAGTAGAGGTTACTGTTAAACTAGCTACTGAGTCAATGGGACTGAAGACAGTAGAGGATACTGTTAGACTAGCTACTGAGTCAGTGGGACTGAAGACAGTAGACGTTACTGTTAAACTAGCTACTGAGTCAATGGGACTGAAGACAGTAGAGGATACTGTTAGACTAGCTACTGAGTCAATGGGACTGAAGACAGTAGAGGATACTGTTAGACTAGCTACTGAGTAAGTGGGACTGAAGACAGTAGAGGATACTGTTAGACTAGCTACTGAGTCAATGGGACTGAAGACAGTAGAGGATACTGTTAGACTAGCTACTGAGTCAGTGGGACTGAAGACAGTAGAGGTTACTGTTAAACTAGCTACTGAGTCAATGGGACTGAAGACAGTAGAGGATACTGTTAGACTAGCTACTGAGTCAATGGGACTGAAGACAGTAGAGGATACTGTTAGACTAGCTACTGAGTCAATGGGACTGAAGACAGTAGAGGATACTGTTAGACTAGCTACTGAGTCAATGGGACTGAAGACAGTAGAGGATACTGTTAGACTAGCTACTGAGTCAATGGGACTGAAGACAGTAGAGGATACTGTTAGACTAGCTACTGAGTCAATGGGACTGAAGACAGTAGAGGATACTGTTAGACTAGCTATTGAGTCAATAGGACTGAAGACAGTAGAGGATACTGTTAGACTAGCTACTGAGTCAATGGGACTGAAGACAGTAGAGGATACTGTTAGACTAGCTACTGAGTCAATGGGACTGAAGACAGTAGAGGATACTGTTAGACTAGCTACTGAGTAAGTGGGACTGAAGACAGTAGAGGATACTGTTAGACTAGCTACTGAGTCAATGGGACTGAAGACAGTAGAGGATACTGTTAGACTAGCTACTGAGTCAGTGGGACTGAAGACAGTAGAGGTTACTGTTAAACTAGCTACTGAGTCAATGGGACTGAAGACAGTAGAGGATACTGTTAGACTAGCTACTGAGTCAATGGGACTGAAGACAGTAGAGGATACTGTTAGACTAGCTACTGAGTCAATGGGACTGAAGACAGTAGAGGATACTGTTAGACTAGCTACTGAGTCAATGGGACTGAAGACAGTAGAGGATACTGTTAGACTAGCTACTGAGTCAATGGGACTGAAGACAGTAGAGGATACTGTTAGGCTAGCTACTGAGTCAATGGGACTGAAGACAGTAGAGGATACTGTTAGACTAGCTACTGAGTCAATGGGACTGAAGACAGTAGAGGATACTGTTAGACTAGCTACTGAGTCAATGGGACTGAAGACAGTAGAGGATACTGTTAGACTAGCTACTGAGTCAATGGGACTGAAGACAGTAGAGGATACTGTTAAACTAGCTACTGAGTCAATGGGACTGAAGACAGTAGAGGATACTGTTAGACTAGCTACTGAGTAAGTGGGACTGAAGACAGTAGAGGATACTGTTAGACTAGCTACTGAGTCAATGGGACTGAAGACAGTAGAGGATACTGTTAGACTAGCTACTGAGTCAGTGGGACTGAAGACAGTAGAGGTTACTGTTAAACTAGCTACTGAGTCAATGGGACTGAAGACAGTAGAGGATACTGTTAGACTAGCTACTGAGTCAGTGGGACTGAAGACAGTAGACGTTACTGTTAAACTAGCTACTGAGTCAATGGGACTGAAGACAGTAGAGGATACTGTTAGACTAGCTACTGAGTCAATGGGACTGAAGACAGTAGAGGATACTGTTAGACTAGCTACTGAGTAAGTGGGACTGAAGACAGTAGAGGATACTGTTAGACTAGCTACTGAGTCAATGGGACTGAAGACAGTAGAGGATACTGTTAGACTAGCTACTGAGTCAGTGGGACTGAAGACAGTAGAGGTTACTGTTAAACTAGCTACTGAGTCAATGGGACTGAAGACAGTAGAGGATACTGTTAGACTAGCTACTGAGTCAATGGGACTGAAGACAGTAGAGGATACTGTTAGACTAGCTACTGAGTCAATGGGACTGAAGACAGTAGAGGATACTGTTAGACTAGCTACTGAGTCAATGGGACTGAAGACAGTAGAGGATACTGTTAGACTAGCTACTGAGTCAATGGGACTGAAGACAGTAGAGGATACTGTTAGACTAGCTACTGAGTCAATGGGACTGAAGACAGTAGAGGATACTGTTAGACTAGCTATTGAGTCAATAGGACTGAAGACAGTAGAGGATACTGTTAGACTAGCTACTGAGTCAATGGGACTGAAGACAGTAGAGGATACTGTTAGACTAGCTACTGAGTCAATGGGACTGAAGACAGTAGAGGATACTGTTAGGCTAGCTACTGAGTCAATGGGACTGAAGACAGTAGAGGATACTGTTAGGCTAGCTACTGAGTCAATGGGACTGAAGACAGTAGAGGATACTGTTAGACTAGCTACTGAGTCAATGGGACTGAAGACAGTAGAGGATACTGTTAGACTAGCTACTGAGTCAATGGGACTGAAGACAGTAGAGGATACTGTTAGACTAGCTACTGAGTCAATGGGACTGAAGACAGTAGAGGATACTGTTAGGCTAGCTACTGAGTCAATGGGACTGAAGACAGTAGAGGATACTGTTAGGCTAGCTACTGAGTCAATGGGACTGAAGACAGTAGAGGATACTGTTAGACTAGCTACTGAGTCAATGGGACTGAAGACAGTAGAGGATACTGTTAAACTAGCTACTGAGTCAATGGGACTGAAGACAGTAGAGGATACTGTTAGACTAGCTACTGAGTCAATGGGACTGAAGACAGTAGAGGATACTGTTAGACTAGCTACTGAGTCAATGGGACTGAAGACAGTAGAGGATACTGTTAAACTAGCTACTGAGTCAATGGGACTGAAGACAGTAGAGGATACTGTTAGACTAGCTACTGAGTAAGTGGGACTGAAGACAGTAGAGGATACTGTTAGACTAGCTACTGAGTCAATGGGACTGAAGACAGTAGAGGATACTGTTAGACTAGCTACTGAGTCAGTGGGACTGAAGACAGTAGAGGTTACTGTTAAACTAGCTACTGAGTCAATGGGACTGAAGACAGTAGAGGATACTGTTAGACTAGCTACTGAGTCAATGGGACTGAAGACAGTAGAGGATACTGTTAGACTAGCTACTGAGTCAATGGGACTGAAGACAGTAGAGGATACTGTTAGACTAGCTACTGAGTCAATGGGACTGAAGACAGTAGAGGATACTGTTAGACTAGCTACTGAGTAAGTGGGACTGAAGACATTAGAGGATACTGTTAGACTAGCTACTGAGTCAATGGGACTGAAGACAGTAGAGGATACTGTTAGACTAGCTACTGAGTCAATGGGACTGAAGACAGTAGAGGATACTGTTAGACTAGCTACTGAGTCAATGGGACTGAAGACAGTAGAGGATACTGTTAGACTAGCTACTGAGTCAATGGGACTGAAGACAGTAGAGGATACTGTTAGACTAGCTACTGAGTCAATGGGACTGAAGACAGTAGAGGATACTGTTAGACTAGCTACTGAGTCAATGGGACTGAAGACAGTAGAGGATACTGTTAGACTAGCTACTGAGTCAATGGGACTGAAGACAGTAGAGGATACTGTTAGACTAGCTACTGAGTCAGTGGGACTGAAGACAGTAGAGGATACTGTTAGACTAGCTACTGAGTCAATGGGACTGAAGACAGTAGAGGATACTGTTAGACTAGCTACTGAGTCAATGGGACTGAAGACAGTAGAGGATACTGTTAAACTAGCTACTGAGTCAATGGGACTGAAGACAGTAGAGGATACTGTTAGACTAGCTACTGAGTAAGTGGGACTGAAGACAGTAGAGGATACTGTTAGACTAGCTACTGAGTCAATGGGACTGAAGACAGTAGAGGATACTGTTAGACTAGCTACTGAGTCAGTGGGACTGAAGACAGTAGAGGTTACTGTTAAACTAGCTACTGAGTCAATGGGACTGAAGACAGTAGAGGATACTGTTAGACTAGCTACTGAGTCAATGGGACTGAAGACAGTAGAGGATACTGTTAGACTAGCTACTGAGTCAATGGGACTGAAGACAGTAGAGGATACTGTTAGACTAGCTACTGAGTCAATGGGACTGAAGACAGTAGAGGATACTGTTAGACTAGCTACTGAGTCAATGGGACTGAAGACAGTAGAGGATACTGTTAGACTAGCTACTGAGTCAGTGGGACTGAAGACAGTAGAGGTTACTGTTAAACTAGCTACTGAGTCAATGGGACTGAAGACAGTAGAGGATACTGTTAGACTAGCTACTGAGTCAATGGGACTGAAGACAGTAGAGGATACTGTTAGACTAGCTACTGAGTCAATGGGACTGAAGACAGTAGAGGATACTGTTAGACTAGCTACTGAGTCAATGGGACTGAAGACAGTAGAGGATACTGTTAGACTAGCTACTGAGTCAATGGGACTGAAGACAGTAGAGGATACTGTTAGGCTAGCTACTGAGTCAATGGGACTGAAGACAGTAGAGGATACTGTTAGACTAGCTACTGAGTCAATGGGACTGAAGACAGTAGAGGATACTGTTAGACTAGCTACTGAGTCAATGGGACTGAAGACAGTAGAGGATACTGTTAGACTAGCTACTGAGTCAATGGGACTGAAGACAGTAGAGGATACTGTTAGACTAGCTACTGAGTCAATGGGACTGAAGACAGTAGAGGATACTGTTAGACTAGCTACTGAGTCAATGGGACTGAAGACAGTAGAGGATACTGTTAGACTAGCTACTGAGTCAATGGGACTGAAGACAGTAGAGGATACTGTTAGACTAGCTACTGAGTCAATGGGACTGAAGACAGTAGAGGATACTGTTAGACTAGCTACTGAGTCAGTGGGACTGAAGACAGTAGAGGTTACTGTTAAACTAGCTACTGAGTCAATGGGACTGAAGACAGTAGAGGATACTGTTAGACTAGCTACTGAGTCAATGGGACTGAAGACAGTAGAGGATACTGTTAGACTAGCTACTGAGTCAATGGGACTGAAGACAGTAGAGGATACTGTTAGACTAGCTACTGAGTCAATGGGACTGAAGACAGTAGAGGATACTGTTAGACTAGCTACTGAGTCAATGGGACTGAAGACAGTAGAGGATACTGTTAGGCTAGCTACTGAGTCAATGGGACTGAAGACAGTAGAGGATACTGTTAGGCTAGCTACTGAGTCAATGGGACTGAAGACAGTAGAGGATACTGTTAGACTAGCTACTGAGTCAATGGGACTGAAGACAGTAGAGGATACTGTTAGACTAGCTACTGAGTCAATGGGACTGAAGACAGTAGAGGATACTGTTAGACTAGCTACTGAGTCAATGGGACTGAAGACAGTAGAGGATACTGTTAGACTAGCTACTGAGTCAATGGGACTGAAGACAGTAAAGGATACTGTTAGGCTAGCTACTGAGTCAATGGGACTGAAGACAGTAGAGGATACTGTTAGACTAGCTACTGAGTCAATGGGACTGAAGACAGTAGAGGATACTGTTAGACTAGCTACTGAGTCAATGGGACTGAAGACAGTAGAGGATACTACTGAGTTAGACTAGCTACTGAGTCAATGGGACTGAAGACAGTAGAGGATACTGTTAGACTAGCTACTGAGTCAATGGGACTGAAGACAGTAGAGGATACTGAGTCAGTCAATGGGACTGAAGACAGTAGAGGATACTGTTAGACTAGCTACTGAGTCAATGGGACTGAAGACAGTAGAGGATACTGTTAGACTAGCTACTGAGTCAATGGGACTGAAGACAGTAGAGGATACTGTTAGACTAGCTACTGAGTCAATGGGACTGAAGACAGTAGAGGATACTGTTAGACTAGCTACTGAGTCAATGGGACTGAAGACAGTAGAGGATACTGTTAGACTAGCTACTGAGTCAATGGGACTGAAGACAGTAGAGGATACTGTTAGACTAGCTACTGAGTCAATGGGACTGAAGACAGTAGAGGATACTGTTAGACTAGCTACTGAGTCAATGGGACTGAAGACAGTAGAGGATACTGTTAGACTAGCTACTGAGTCAATGGGACTGAAGACAGTAGAGGATACTGTTAGGCTAGCTACTGAGTCAATGGGACTGAAGACAGTAGAGGATACTGTTAGACTAGCTACTGAGTCAATGGGACTGAAGACAGTAGAGGATACTGTTAGACTAGCTACTGAGTCAATGGGACTGAAGACAGTAGAGGATACTGTTAGACTAGCTACTGAGTCAATGGGACTGAAGACAGTAGAGGATACTGTTAGACTAGCTACTGAGTCAATGGGACTGAAGACAGTAGAGGATACTGTTAGACTAGCTACTGAGTCAATGGGACTGAAGACAGTAGAGGATACTGTTAGACTAGCTACTGAGTCAATGGGACTGAAGACAGTAGAGGATACTGTTAGACTAGCTACTGAGTCAATGGGACTGAAGACAGTAGAGGATACTGTTAGACTAGCTACTGAGTCAATGGGACTGAAGACAGTAGAGGATACTGTTAGACTAGCTACTGAGTCAATGGGACTGAAGACAGTAGAGGATACTGTTAGACTAGCTACTGAGTCAATGGGACTGAAGACAGTAGAGGATACTGTTAGACTAGCTACTGAGTCAATGGGACTGAAGACAGTAGAGGATACTGTTAGACTAGCTACTGAGTCAATGGGACTGAAGACAGTAGAGGATACTGTTAGACTAGCTACTGAGTCAGTGGGACTGAAGACAGTAGAGGATACTGTTAGACTAGCTACTGAGTCAATGGGACTGAAGACAGTAGAGGATACTGTTAGACTAGCTACTGAGTCAATGGGACTGAAGACAGTAGAGGATACTGTTAGACTAGCTACTGAGTCAATGGGACTGAAGACAGTAGAGGATACTGTTAGACTAGCTACTGAGTCAATGGGACTGAAGACAGTAGAGGATACTGTTAGACTAGCTACTGAGTCAATGGGACTGAAGACAGTAGAGGATACTGTTAGACTAGCTACTGAGTCAATGGGACTGAAGACAGTAGAGGATACTGTTAGACTAGCTACTGAGTCAATGGGACTGAAGACAGTAGAGGATACTGTTAGACTAGCTACTGAGTCAATGGGACTGAAGACAGTAGAGGATACTGTTAGACTAGCTACTGAGTCAATGGGACTGAAGACAGTAGAGGATACTGTTAGACTAGCTACTGAGTCAATGGGACTGAAGACAGTAGAGGATACTGTTAGACTAGCTACTGAGTCAATGGGACTGAAGACAGTAGAGGATACTGTTAGACTAGCTACTGAGTCAATGGGACTGAAGACAGTAGAGGATACTGTTAGACTAGCTACTGAGTCAATGGGACTGAAGACAGTAGAGGATACTGTTAGACTAGCTACTGAGTCAATGGGACTGAAGACAGTAGAGGATACTGTTAGACTAGCTACTGAGTCAATGGGACTGAAGACAGTAGAGGATACTGTTAGACTAGCTACTGAGTCAATGGGACTGAAGACAGTAGAGGATACTGTTAGACTAGCTACTGAGTCAATGGGACTGAAGACAGTAGAGGATACTGTTAGACTAGCAATACTGAGTCAATGGGACTGAAGACAGTAGAGGATTTACTGTTACTGTTAGACTAGCTACTGAGTCAATGGGACTGAAGACAGTAGAGGATACTGTTAGACTAGCTACTGAGTCAATGGGACTGAAGACAGTAGAGGATACTGTTAGACTAGCTACTGAGTCAATGGGACTGAAGACAGTAGAGGATACTGTTAGACTAGCTACTGAGTCAATGGGACTGAAGACAGTAGAGGATACTGTTAGACTAGCTACTGAGTCAATGGGACTGAAGATAGTAGAGGATACTGTTAGACTAGCTACTGAGTCAATGTAATTTAACCAGGTGTTTTAAGGTTATGCAATCTTACATCACTGGGAACATGAACACCTGCTGTCCTGTCAGCAAAGCTATATTAGCACTTGTTTTATGAGACGCTCCTACCAGGTGTTCTGAACTGTCTGTAAAGAGCACGTAAATCCTGCATATGATAGACCATAATATTTGAAAGGATATTTGATGGGTTCTCTAATCATCCAAAACAGTGATAGAGATACACTGTGGAGGACACAGGTCTGTATAGGAGCCTGACAAATACAGCTGTTCTCCTGAGTGCTTTAGACTGGGGACTGCCTGGGGTTGCCGGGGGCTGCCGGGAGGCTGGGGGCTGACTCTACAGGCCAATACTACATGGCTGTGTTTACACAGGGAGCCCAATTCTGATATTTTTCCACAAATTGGTCTTTTTACCAATTTGATTGTTCAAAAGACCAATTAATGAGAAAAAAATAAACACAGCCATAGACACACATAGACAAACACAAACACTCACAGATATACACACACAGATCCAGACACATGCCCTGCCGTCACACACAGGACTCAGTAATGAATTCACTGTCTGGCGCAGCAGAAAATACAGTGTCATGTTTTTATGGCAGCTTTGTAATGATTTGCCAGCTACTCTCCTGGGACGTATCATAACCGGGATAACATCCACCCCTGCAGATGTGTGTTCTTGTATTCCTCATGGTCTGAATTAGTCTAAATCGGTTTCCCCTGTAGGCAATAATGAAGTCTTTTTTGTTGTTGTATATATTTGGCAATTATTGCTTTATTGGATTTTTTCAGAAATAGCATTAGACCGGATTCAAACCAGTGAAGTACTTTTGTGCCATCTGAATATTGTAGAGAGCAAAGGTGAGATCCAGGTCTTACCAGTGTGACTGTCCCCGTCACCGTGCTTTTGAAGACAGCCTTGGCAAACACCCAGTGTCCATCTGTTGCATTCTCAGCTAAGACGTCAGCACACCGCATCCTGGAGTTCACAAACAGACCAACTATGAACTCATTAAAGAAAGCAATTGTTGTGAACGACTCAGAAATGAAACATTGAGGGGACGCAAACCTGATTCAGACGTGTTATAAACGTGTTACCCCCTTTACAAGTCAACACCACAACTAGAGATGAGGATGCAGCATTCCAGACATCCTACCCTGTAAAGGCCTATTTGGCTTCTTGTTGTGCCAAAGAAGCTTCGTTCAAGGTAATAATGTGAGCTGTCCCATGTCCTGTATAGCCAAGTGTGGCTCATTTGGTAGAGCATGGTGCTTACAACGCCAGGGTTGTGGGTTCAATTCCCGTGGGTGAACAGTATGAAAATATATGCACATGCAAATACAGTAAGTTGCTCTCAATAAGAGCATCTGCTAAATGACTCAAATGTCTGTGTGTCCTAGAGTGTTTGGCCAGTAACCGAAAGGTTTTTCTGGTTTCTGGATCGAATCCCTGAGCTGACAAGGTACAAATCTGTTGTTCTGCCCCTGAACAAGGCTGTTAACCCACTGTTCCCCAGTAGGTTGTCATTGTAAGTAAGAATTTCTTCTTAACTGACTTGCCTAGTGAAATAAAGGTTACATTTAAAAAATAAAAAATAAAGTGAATATAGCGATCTCCCTTTTACAGGAGTACAGTGTTTGATTTGAGTCAGAAATGATTCTGCGTGAACCGACTGGTACGATAATGTAAAACATTCTAATTTTGTCAGAAGTTCCGTTCATGAATGTCAAGGTATCACAAATGTGACCCAAAGAGGAACCAAGTCTACAGCCGTCTTAAATGAATCACACACCACCTGTTACAATCTTTCCCCTTGTGTATTTTTGGTTTGGCTGTTTATAGCACTTCTGGAGGGAACTGTGGCTATACAGACCCATGACAAAGGACACATTCTCTCTCTGTCTCTGTCTCTCTCTCACACACACACACAAAATCCCCACACTCACCTGGATCCGTTAGTGTAGTGAACCACCAATGACCTCCCCACTATACTGTTCGGCCCTGTCATCGGCATATTCCCGTCCAAATACTGAGTCTGTGTCTGGTTCTGATCCGTCAGCATCCCGAACTTCCCACTGATGTCCCCGGTCTCATACTCATCCACAGTCCCTGACCCCGGGGCAGGAGAAGTAGACACATTCCAGGAGAAGGGGTTGAAGTGGTCCATGACGTTGTTGTCCGAGCAGGGCTCTCCTGTAATATTAATAATAATATGCTTTATTTGATAAAAGCCTTTCACAAAATGAGGGGAAAGGATTGATACTTTGCGTTTTTAAAAATTAAGATTTTATCAAGTCATCCGTTCATATTACAAAAGAGTTACAACTTTGAAATTAATTAACAGATATACACACAAAGGCTGAACAAACAGTCAGAACACTAGAGGACTTTCACAACACTCAAGGACATCTGGCTCCCATTGTAAAGTACATGAAATAGTACCTGTGGTACTGATAGGCAGCATGTGGACGTGGTAGCCCCCAGCCCTGGAGCTGAGTCCAGCCAGGGAGACGTCCATCATGGTTGGGCCCTGAGGGAAAGCCTGGGAGAACCGGATTTGGCCCCTAGAGACCCCTGGTCCATGCCAGGGGCCCAAGACCGCCGCGGGCATCCGGACCTCCGTGAGGTTAGCACAGGCTATCCTGGGGGTGGCACCCTCCGCACTGTGGATCACCACCGATCGACCAATCATGGAGCCCGACCTGGCGGGAAGTGACAACCAGGAAGTGGTATCCGTGAAGAAGTGTTTGGCCGACGCCCCACCCACTCGGGTCCCCAGGTCGAGGGTGCTGTGCTTTTTGGAGAGGTCCCCCACCTCACAGGAAAAGGGGCTGGAGGGGCCACAGTGGAGGGCGTAGCTCAAATCCTTTGTGTCCACGTTGAAGGGGTTCCAGTGGTCCCCCGTGGTCCCACACCTCCCCTTGTCCGTGTCTGTCTCCGAGCTGATAGGATACATGTGGATGTGCCAGTGGTGGTTACGTGTAGCGGTCTCAGAGGGTCTCCCATAGGACAGATCCATGAAGACTGTGACATCAGACAACGGGTTGCTCTTGAGTTGGACGAACTGGACCATGCCCACCACAGGGTGACGGAATGTAGCCCTGGCTACATGCACCTCTCCTGGGTAGCTTATGTAGGTGCACAGGAACCTAGTTCCATCCGGACGGTGGATTACCACAGACCGACCCACTATGCTGTTCTGTCCGAACAGAGGGAGGTTGAAGTCTGTGAAAACTGCTTCCATCACAGCTTTACCCTCTAGTGACCCATGCCTGGCGCTGAGGTCCCCTACTTCATACCGGTCATGGGTCGACCCAGGTCCAGAGGGGTAGGTGGGATCTTTAGTGTCCATCCCAAACGGGTTCCAATGGCCTCCAACGTTGTCGTTGGAGCAGGTCGTCGGCGGCGGTGACCTCATAGGAGGTGTGGGGAAGTGGTGGATGTGATAGGGTCCGACTCGGCTCCCCAGATTGGTCAGATTCACTCTCAGTTTTGTGACTTCGAACGGCGAGTCCTGCCTAAAGAGGAAGTAACCCTTGACCCCTCTCATGTTCACCAGGGCGCTCACCTCCTTCCTATTCATTTGTCTGATCTCAGCGCACATATAACTCGAAGACCCCAGTTTGAGGAGAGCAAAGCGGGTGTTGGAGCTGAAGCTAGCAAGGTCCAAACGAGACTTGACGGGTGTAAGAGGGCTGCCTACTTTCAGTTCCCCAAGCTGGGTGAGAGATGAAGGTTCCAGACTATCCAGAAGAGCCTTACAGTCTCTAGCAGAACTCTGCGACGTCAAGATGGTGATGTTGGTTGCCGTAGCACCGACCTGACCAATCGTTGCCAAGTTTGCGAGGACCCTGGCGTGGGTCTGTCCGACGTTCTGCCTGATGTAAATGTCGCCGGCGACCGAGCTGAAGAACCTGGCCTGCCACGTCTGAACTGTGGTTTGACCGCTTATGACTGTACAAGCTTTAGTGCCGTTGCACGTCTCCAAGGTCAACGAAAGGTCTTCCAGATTTGACCTCTGCTTAAATAGACCGGACATATTAACAGTGGTGTTGGATGAGAATGGATCAAAGGTGAACTTGAAGATGCTCGCTCCTACGTTGGCTTCAAGGCAAGGCTGAGCAAAATGGCCGAACATCACAGGGAACACACTCAGGGAAAAGTTGAGCGACGAATCACAGGTTCCGGTACCGGTGACGTTTATGGTCGCCGTCTGATTAGTGGAGTCAAACCGCACCCATCCCGTGACTCCCCCCATGTTTAGGTTGGCCTGAAACTGGATGCAGGAACTGAAACCTGAAAAACACAGCCAAACAGACAGAGAGACATACAGACAGACAAACGTGGAAGTAAATAAGTGCACAAGGAGGTACGTCCCTGTTGTGTTACATATGAATTGTTTTGGAGTGTTCACATGCTTTGCCATTATGGACGTAATAACTGACAGGTGTAGTAATTGATATTGATCTTTCTCATTTCTCAAGGAAGTTCTTAAAGGTCCACTGCAGCCATTTTTATCTAAATATTATTTCTGGGTCACAAATAAGTACCTTAATGTGATCGTTCTCAATTAAAATGGTCGAAAAGAAACCAAAATATCTTCTTGGTAAAGGGCCATTTCTCAAGGTAGAATTTCGCTAGGACTGGTCTCAGTTGGGAGGGGGAAACTGAAAACTAGCTGTTATTGGCAGAGACGTTTGGAACTCTCTTTTTTATTGGTCTATTAACTAATTACCAGGCAGGCCAAAGCTCCATCCCACCAAAACAGGCTGAAATTTCTGACGGTCTTTTCAAACAGCTCTTACACTAAAAGGTCATTATTATAATCTTCACAATTTCACAGTATTATTTCAACCACTATGAGGGCCATAGTGTGGAAATATATATAAAACACAGGAATTCATGTTTTTGCCTGCACTAGGCCTTTTAGGATAATCTTAAAGTGGTTTATGATATTTCTTCAAGCTTAAGCATTGACGACTATACAGTAGCAGTGGTTAAACTGACATATTTTCCAAGGCATGTAGAAAGGGTTTCCCCCACTATTACAGTCACTTCATCATTACTGTAATGTCAATAGCTAGTATATTTTTATCATTACTGTAATGTCAATAGCTAGTATATTTTTATCACTATTGTAATGTCAATAGCGAGTATATTTTCAACATTACTGTAATGTCAATAGCTAGTATATATTTTTTATCATTACTGTAATGTCAATAGCTAGTATATTTTCATCATTACTGTAATGTCAATAGCTAGTATATTTTTATCATCACTGTAATGTCAATAGCTAGTATATTTTCATCATCACTGTAAGGTCAATAGTGGTGGAACAAGTACCCAATTGTCATACTTGAGTAAAAGTAAAGATACACTAATAGAAAATGACTCAAGTGACCCAGTAAAATCCTACTTGAGTAAATATCTAAAAGTATTTCGTTTTAAATATACTTAAGTATCAAAAGTAAATGTAATTGCTAAAATATACTTAAGTATCAAAAGTATAAATCATTTAAAATTCCTTATATTATCCAAACCAGACGGCACCATTTTCTTGTTTTTTTTTATTTACGGATAGCCAGGGGCACAATTCAACGCTCAGAAATCATTTACAAACAAATCATTTACACGACTTCCGCCAAAGTCAGTCCCTCTCCTTGTTCGGCCGGCGTTCGGCGGTCGACGTCGCCGGCTTTCTAGCCATTGCCGATCCACTTTCATTTTCCATTTGTTTTGTCTTTGTTTTACACACCTGGTTCCAAATGACATGTTCATTATTTAACCCTCTGTTTTCCACATAATTTTTGTGCGTGATTGTTTTATTGTATGTTCGGTCCGTTGTTTTGTGGGCTTGGTATGTACGACTTGTTATTTGATATTTTGAGTAAAGTTACAAGTGTTACTCATCTCTGCTGTCATGCGCCTGACTCCTATGCACCAGCTACACACAGAACATTACAGCATGTGTGTTTAGTGAGTCCACCAGATCAGAAGCAGTAGGGATGAGTGTGTGAATTAGACAATTTTTCTGTCCTGCTAAGCATTGAAAATGTAATAGTCTTTAAGAATATAGTGAAGTAAAAGTAAAGGTTGTCAAAAATATAAATTGTAAAGTACAGATACCCAAATCAACTACTTAAGTAGTACTTTAAAGTAGTTTTACTTAAGTACTTTACACCACTGAATGTCAATAATGTAACGACGTTCTGTCTGTTGTATGAAGAGAGTCAGACCGAAATGCAGCGTGTAGGTTACTCATGACTTTAATGAAGATAAATGCGGTACATGAAATAACTGTATAAGAAAACAACAAACGGAACGTGAACTAATTACAGCCTATCTGGTGACTAACACAGAGACAGGTACAAACACCCACAAAATACAACGCGAACTCAGGCTGCCTAAATACGGTTCCCAATCAGAGACAACGATAAGCAGCTGACTCCAAGTGAGAATCGCCTCAGGCAGCCAAGCCTAACTAGACACACCCCAATATCATACACAATCCCAATTACTACAAACCCCAACACGAAAACACAACATATAAACCCATGTCACACCCTGGCTTACCCAAACATATACCAAAAACACAAAATATAATGACCAGGGCGTGACAAATAATTAGTACATTTCATCATCACTGTAATTTTAAAAGCTAGTATATTTAACGTGAGACGATGACAGATAGCTGCAGCGAATTAGTAATAGTAACTAATCAACATGCATGTAGTAGAAAACAGATACCAGTTAATATACCTTCATATTCTAGCCGAATGATAGCCTATGTCTCAGGACTGTTATGAATGTAAGGTATGCAGTAAACATCCATATTAGGATATCTGGAGGAAGTAAACAAAGCACCTATGAACGTGAGCTATTGGACTCTACCTCTCACTTAACCGATATGCCCCCTTACCAGGAGTATACTGCTCACCTGATCTAAGCTAGTGACACACATTGAAATTACACTGGTCTCATGTAACACATGAATGGATTTCATACAAGAGCTCAACTCAGCCATAGAGAATAGGCTACTGGCGCCAAAGACTGCTGCGTGAGCCAAGCCATGTATTAAGGATGAATGAAATGGCTATCACCCTTGCTACCCATTGGGCCGATAACATTGTCTGAAACTATAGTGCACTACTTTTGACTAAAGCCCTATGTAGGGAATAGGGTGCTATTTGGGAAGCAGACATTGTCTCTCAGCGCATGTAATTCTACCAATTAGCCTGGGTAGCCCTGAGAAATGCTACAGTATCAAATGACATTCATAGCTGCTACGGGTGGAGTGTATGTATCTAAGGGTGAAAAGGTAATAACAGAGTAATATGTAAATATACACCACAGGTGTGTTCTGAACCTGTGACCATGCAGAAGACAACTCCATTGGAACATCACTGTGATTTTTAACAGCAAGTTTGAAAGATTAGTTTGATACTTGATAGATTAGTTTGATACTTGATCGATTAGTTTGATACCTGAAAGATTAGTTTGATACTTGGTAGATTAGTTTGATACTTGAAAGATTATTTTGTTACTTGATAGATTAGTTTGATACTTGATGGATTCGTTTGATACTTGATAGATTAGTTTGATTGATTGAATAAAACTAAGTATTCAGAAAGAAACTGTATTGATCATAATCTCTTTTTAGGGACAGTTAATAGGATAGTTAACAATCAATTATTAACTAAGCAAGTGGATTTCAAGGTGTAAATGTTATGTGACCTTTTTCCACACCCTCTACAGTAAATCACGTAAACAGCACTTCGTATACAAAAGAACTGCAAACTAACCAGGCTTAAGTATTGCAAAAGTATTTCAAAAACCATTTGACGTACTTACCCAGAAAAGCCAACAGCACGACAACTGGAACAAGGCACATATTGGCAAATGTGTGTATTGTACTAATGTATGAAAACATGCAAAAAATAAAACCAATTCAAAATGTACATGTAAAATCAGATCAGAAGTGGATAATAAAACGTTGAGTGTGTGGAAGAGAGATCAGAGTGTGTGTCTGTGTGCGAGCGAGTGTGTGTGTGTGTGATTGGTCTCAGAAGGAACAACCGTGTGTGTGTGTGTGAGAGATGTGTGTGCAGCCTCCCTCTCTGTGCCTCTCTCTCTCCCAGCATCAACCCCTGCTGTTTAAGCAGCTGATTGGTCCAGCCAACACCACTGTATCTATTCTATGGAGCATAGGAGGGGCTGGCTGGCTGGTTGGTTGGGTGATTGACTGAGTGACTGCCTGACTGGCTGTTTAGCTGACTGGTTGGCTTAATGACTGATTGGCTGGCTGACTGGCTAGTTGAATAACTGGTTGGCTGACTGACTGACTGACTGATCGACGGGCTGAATGACTGACTGGCTGGATAGCTGAATGACTGACTGACTGGCTGGTTAGCTGAATGACTGACTTACTGACTGGCCAGCTGGCTGGTTGGCTGACTGACTGGCTGGATAGCTGAATGACTGACTGACTGGCTGGTTAGCTGAATGACTGACTTACTGACTGGCCGGCTGGCTGGTTGTCTGACTGACTGGCTGGCAGAATGACTGACTGACTGGCTGGTTAGCTGAATGACTGACTGACTGGCTGGTTAGCTGAATGACTGACTTACTGACTGGCCAGCTGGCTGGTTGGCTGACTGACTGGCTGGATAGCTGAATGACTGACTGACTGGCTGGTTAGCTGAATGACTGACTTACTGACTGGCCGGCTGGCTGGTTGGCTGACTGACTGGCTGGCAGAATGACTGACTGACTGGCTGGATAGCTGAATGACTGACTGACTGGCTGGTTAGCTGAATGACTGACTTACTGACTGGCCGGCTGGCTGGTTGGCTGACTGACTGGCTGGCAGAATGACTGACTGTGTGACTTGACAGTTTGTCTGTCGGACTGGATGACTGGTTGGTTGGCTGACCGACTGGCTGGGGGGGAACTCCCCCTGATCTAATCTCTATGGTCACACTATGAGGCTATAGCTTTGTGAACACACACTGATGCCTGTAAATATGATGAACAATAACGCATGTGGATACATGCACACTCACAAAGTACATAGACACACACAGAATTACCCGTACACATACACACAAACTCAAAGTCACAGCTGACACAACGCCTATACAGGCTGATGACCACACAGTACATAGAATTACACATTAATATTTTCACACAAGTACAAATACACACAATGGTTATGTGGACAGGAAACCCATATTAGGGATTTCCTGAGCCCAAGTCCACACACACACACACACACACACACACACACACACACACACACACACACACACACACACACACACACACACACACACACACACACACACACACACACACACACACACACACACACACACACACACATTCAGACACACACAGAAAAAATACATGAACAAGTTAATGAACAAGTGATTGAGAGATTAAATACATGAATGATCAGAAGAGATATGGAATGAGTAGAAAAGGAGGAGAGACTTTTAGTTGGGGGCTGTTCTTTATTCAGTTTGAAATATTGTGTTGTTATTTATATATTATTTTTAGTTTATGATTAGAGTTTTTAACCCATAGGATAACCCTTTTTGCTTCTATGTTAGAACCCTGTTGGGTTCCGTGTAGAACCTTCTGTAGAAAGGGTTCTACGTGGAACTCAAAAGGGTTCTACCTGCAACCAAAAAGAGTTCTTCAAAAGGGTCCTCCTGAGGTTTTAGAAAGCACCTTGTTTCTAAGAGTGTAGGATCTCTTCATTGATGGTATTTTAAAGTACGTTTTAAGTTGAACTTTTACTCTATGAACCATTTCACCTTGAGGGGGAAAGAAATATCCTGTACTGTAGTAAGCCAGAACTGTACTATTCAAAAACAGTGTATTGGTAGTCCTATAGGGATGTGAGTTAAGGGCGCAAAAATATCTTACATATCTACATTTATGGTGCTTGAGTATTTTATGCCGGTCTGGAATCTTGAATGAAACTCAGTTGTGTTGTTCCGGATGCTATATCATCAGTGCATGTTATTTTACTTAAGGTTCTTAATTGGTTTAATTGATTGGGGATTTCAGCATCTGGTCAGAAAACCAGTGTGTGGATCAGAAAACCAGTCATGTCACGACTTCCGCCGAGGTTGGCTCTCCTGCCCGTTCAGGCTGTGCTCGGCGGTCGTCGTCACCGTCCTATTAGCCACTACCGATCCCTTTTCGGTTATCTGTTGGTTTTGTCTGATTGTTTTCACCTGTGTGTTAGTTAATTAGTATCTGTATATAATGTAGGTTGTCCTGCCCTTGTTTTGTGCGGGATTGTTTGTTTTTGTCATTTCGTTTCGGCTGTCGGTGTTTTTGTGTTTTATTTCTCCGGTTTGTCTGTTATTTCCTGTTTTGGATATTTTCACCCTGTTTGTATTTTGGGTTGTCCGTGTTTATTTTTGTTCACCGGAGAATAAACCTCTATTTCACTATTTGCTCTCTGCGCCTGATTCCACCCACCTTGACTAGTCGTGACAAGTCAAGTATCTGGTGTGACTCATGCAGCGCAACACATCTCCTTCGCATAGAGTTGATTGTGGCCTGTGGATTGTTGTCCCACTCCTCTTCAATGGCTGCGCAAAGTTGTTGGATATTGGCAGGAACTGGAACACGCTTTCGTACACGTTGATCCAGAGCATTCCAAACATGCTTAATGGGTGACATGTCTGGTGAGTATGCAGACCACGGAAGAACTGGGACATTTTCAGGTTCCAGGAATTGTATACAGATGCTTGCGACATGGGGCAGTGCATTATCATGCTGAAACATGAGGTGAATGGCACGACAATGCAATTGCAATTGAGAAAATGCAATTGTGTTCATTGTCTGTAGCTTATGCCTGCCTATACCATGACCCCACTGCCCCCATGGGCCACTCTGTTCACAACTTTAGCATCAGCCAACCTTTCACACACACGATGCCATACATGCTGTCTGCCATCTGCCCGGTACAATTGAAACCGAGATTAATTCGCAAAGAGCACACTTTTCCAGCGTGCCAGTGGCCATCGAAGGTGAGCATTTGCCCACTAACGGCGGTTGCAATGCTGAACTGCAGTCAAGTCAAGACCCTGGTGAGGACAACGAGCACATAGATGAGCTTTCCTGAGACGGTTTCTGACAGTTTGTGCAGAAATTATTTCGGTTGTGCAAACCTACAGTTTCATCAGCTGTGTGGGTGGCTGGTCTCAGATGATTCCGCAGGTGACGGCAAAAGCCAGATGTCACAACGTAAAAGCCAGATGTAGAGGTCCTGGGATGGCGTGGTTAAGGTGGTCTGTGATTGTGAGGCAGGTTGGACGTACTGCCAAGTTCTCTAAAATGGTAGAGAAATTAACATTAAATTCTCTGGCAACAGCTCTGGTGGACGTTCCTGCAGTCAGCACGCCAAACATCTGTGGAATTGTGTTGTGTGACAAAACTGCACATTTTAAAGTGGCCTTTTATTGTCCCTGGCACAATGTGCACCTGTGTAATGATCATGCTGTTTAAACAGGTTCTTGATACGCCACACCTGTCAGGTGGATGGATTATCTTGGCTAAGGACAAATGCTGACTAACAGGAATGTAAACACGTGTACACAACATTTTAGAGAAATAAGCTTTGTGTGCATTTGGAAAATGTCTGGGATTTTTCTTTTTTCAGCTCATGAAACATGGGACCAACACTTTACATGTTGCGTTTATACTTTTGTTCAGTATGTGACATTAGTAGGAGTTGGAAAATTATTTAATCTGAGGTTTAGCCAGCCAAGAGAGATTATCTTTATAGCATTCACTGTGGAAGCTCTTGCCTAACATGGACAGTTGGAAAAAGAGTCAGGCGCTAGGCTCTAAGGATGCCCCCTAAACTGTACATCCTTATCACTTGGGCTTAGATAACATCCCCAAGCTGAGTCCAACCTACCTTATGAGGTTCATCAACCTTTTTCAGTCCCGCTTGAACTGAGACAAGGAATCATCCACTGTTCTTGGGATAGGCAGATTTGATTGAGTATTAGTTTAAGGGCGGAGTAGGGATTAAGACCAGCAGAGGAAAGAATAGTTTAAACAATCATCACAGTCACTACACTCCGGAATGTTACTATGTTACTGTTCTATGTTCTATAGTTAAGAAGCTGTTGTTCTATGTTCTATGTCCCACACACTACACTCCGGAATGTTACTACGTTACTGTAGTTCTATGTCCCCACACACTACACTCCGGAATGTTACTATGTTACTATAGTTCTATGTCCCCACACACGACACTCCGGAATGTTACTATGTTACTATAGTTCTATGTCCCCACACACGACACTCCGGAATGTTACTATGTTACTATAGTTCTATGTCCCCACACACACACGACACTCCGGAATGTTACTATGTTACTATAGTTCTATGTCCCCACACACACGACACTCCGGAATGTTACTATGTTACTATAGTTCTATGTCCCCACACACGACACTCTGTTACTACGTTACTATAGTTCTATGTCCCCAATGTTGCTACGTTACTATAGTTCAGCTGGCCGGTGTGTTTACGGACATATTCAATCAATTCCTATACCAGTCTGCTGTTCCCACATGCTTCAAGAGGGCCACCATTGTTCCTGTTCCCAAGAAAGCTAAGGTAACTGAGCTAAACGACTACCGCCCCGTAGCACTCACTTCCGTCATCATGAAGTGCTTTGAGAGACTAGTCAAGGACCATATCACCTCCATCCTACCTGACACCCTAGACCCACTCCAATTTGCTTACCGCCCAAATAGGTCCACAGACGATGCAATCTCAACCACACTGCACACTGCCCTAACCCATCTGGACAAGAGGAATACCTATGTGAGAATGCTGTTCATCGACTACAGCTCGGCATTCAACACCATAGTACCCTCCAAGCTCGTTATCAAGCTCGAGACCCTGGATCTCGACCCCGCCCTGTGCAACTGGGTACTGGACTTCCTGACGGGCCACCCCCAGATGGTGAGGGTAGGCAACAACATCTCCTCCCCGCTGATCCTCAACACTGGGGCCCCACAAGGGTGCGTTCTGAGCTCTCTCCTGTACTCCCTGTTCACCCACGACTGCGTGGCCACGCACGCCTCCAACTCAATCATCAAGTTTGCGGATGACACAACATTGGTAGGCTTGATTACCAACAACGATGAGACGGCCTACAGGGAGGAGGTGAGGGCCCTCGGAGTGTGGTATCAGGAAAATAACCTCACTTCAGGAAACAGCAGAGGGAACACCCCCCTATCCACATCGATGGAACAGTAATGGAGAGGGTAGCAAGTTTTAAGTTCCTCGGCATACACATCACAGACAAACTGAATTGGTCCACTCACGCAGACAGCATCGTGAAGAAGGTGCAGCAGCGCCTCTTCAACCTCAGGAGGCTGAAGAAATCCGGCTTGTCACCAAAAGCACTCACAAACTTCTACAGATGCAACATCGAGAGCATCCTGGCGGGCTGTATCACCACCTGGTACGGCAACTGCTCCGCCCTCAACCGTAAGGCTCTCCAGAGGGTAGTGAGGTCTGCACAATGCATCACCGGGGGCAAACTACCTGCCCTCCAGGACACCTACACCACCCGATGTTACAGGAAGGCCATAAAGATCATCAAGGACATCAACCACCCGAGCCACTGCCTGTTCACCCCGCTATCATCCAGAAGGCGAGGTCAGTACAGGTGCATCAAAGCTGGGACCGAGAGACTGAAAAACAGCTTCTATCTCAAGGCCATCAGACTGTTAAACAGCCACCACTAACATTGAGTGGCTGCTGCCAACACACTGACACTGACACTGACTCAACTCCAGCCACTTTAATATTGGGAATTGATGGGAAATGTAAATATATCACTAGCCACTTTAAACAATGCTACCTTATATAATGTTACTTACCCTACATTATTCATCTCATATGCATACGCATATACTGTACTCTATATCATCGACCGCATCCTTATGTAATACATGTATCACTAGCCACTTTAACTATGCCACTTTGTTTACAATGTAAACAAACTTTACATACTCATCTCATATGTATATACTGTACTCGATACCATCTACTGTATCTTGCCTATGCTGCTCTGTACCATCACTCATTCATATATCCTTATGTACATATTCTTTATCCCCTTACACTGTGTATAAGACAGTAGTTTTGGAATTGTTAGTTAGATTACTTGTTGGTTATCACTGCATTGTCGGAACTAGAAGCACAAGCATTTCGCTAACCTCACATTAACATCTGCTAACCATGTGTATGTGACAAATAAAATTTGATTTGATTTGATTTGTTCTATGTCCCCACACACTACACTCCGGAATGTTACTATGTTACTATAGTTCTATGTCCCCACACACACACGACACTCCGGAATGTTACTATGTTACTATAGTTCTATGTCCCCACACACTACACTCTGGAATGTTACTATGTTACTGTTGTTCTATAGTTCTATGTCCCCACACACTACACTCCGGAAGGTTACTATGTTACTGTTGTTCTATAGTTCTATGTCTCCACACACTACACTCTGGAATGTTACTATGTTACTGTAGTTCTATAGTTCTATGTCCCCACACACTACACTCCGGAATGTTACTATGTTACTGTAGTTCTATAGTTCTATGTCCCCACACACTACACTCCGGAATGTTACTACGTTACTGTAGTTCTATAGTTCTATGTCCCCACACACTACACTCTGGAATGTTACTATGTTACTGTTGTTCTATAGTTCTATGTCCCCACACACTACACTCTGGAATGTTACTATGTTACTGTTGTTCTATAGTTCTATGTCCCCACACACTACACTCCGGAATGTTACTACGTTACTGTAGTTCTATAGTTCTATGTCTCCACACACTACACTCCGGAATGTTACTATGTTACTGTAGTTCTATAGTTCTATGTCCCCACACACTATGTGTTTGTGGTGATAGCAGAATCAGCGTGTACTGTAGATGCATAAATATAGATACTGCATAGATGACAGCAGATACAAGGAGCATTGATGACAATGTTATTAGCTCTACGCCCCAGACACAATGTGGCTGTTCTGATGATATCATAAAGAGTGTGGATTAATTGCTGCGTAGATATAGATACTGTACATAGAATAGATGACAGCATGGATCTACATCGCTTTTTCTATCCAGGGAGAACCGTAACTTCCACTGATGCCATTGGGAGAAGTGGATTTAGGTGGAAACATTTGACTTAGGTGGAAGCTATGTGGGCCAGCCGCTATGTGGGCCAGATATTTGGTGTTGATACCAGGCTGCTCGTTAGGGCACACACCTGTCACCAGAGTTACGCGCATAATGACACTTTGCGTTTAATGACGCACATTTAACCCATGTGTCTCTGTGTGGCCATACCCTTAATCTGACCGGCAAATCATAGATGCATAAAGAATAGATTCATTAGAAATAGATAGCCTAGATGAGAACAATTTTCTATTCGTGAGTGAACGTCTATGGGTGTGGACTGGTATTGAACGGAAGGAGTACCCGTGTATCCATTGGGTTGGGTTGGATTCTCAGGAACATGAATCTGACTACCAGGGTAATCTGACTGTAGTTTAATTAAGGCGATGTATCACTACATCATGTGATGTGTCCCAAATTGAGACACAACCATGAGGTCAAGGTTGAGCCGTGCAAGTTTACATTTACATTTACATTTAAGTCATTTAGATAAGGAATAGCACCAGAAATGAAGACGCAAATGAAAGATATTTAAACACGTTTGATCTGATACACCAACACATTTTTCATTGCTCACTGACACAAACAGTTAACATGGACATATTTAGACTCATCCCTTTGTCCATATACTTCATTCTCCTGTTCACCATCATGGTCAGCTCCCCTCGTGACGGGGTTGAGCAGAATAGGCTATTCCCTCCTAGCTAGAAATAGCTGTCGTAAAAAGGACCATCAGATCAGAGTGTTGTTTTTGGTAGGTAACTCGCGCGCACACACACACACACACACACACACACACACACACACACACACACACACACACACACACACACACACACACACACACACACACACACACACACACACACACACACACACACACACACACACACACACACACACACACACACACACACACACACACACACACTACACACTCCAGTGTGAGTTATTTATTGGTCATTTACACATTTCAGAGGGCCCTCAAGGTGGTGAAGGTACTTCACTGGTCCTATTTTGGCCCTTGATTGTAGTGGAAGGTCAACTTGTGATGGGGATGCACACTGTTCCATGGTAAGGGGAGGAACGTATAGGCACACACAGGGTGTGTCCCAATACTATCTCCTTTCTCCTGATGTGTGAGCCTCACCACTTATTTACAGTAGGTCTACATTGTGCCTGTTTTCAACGCTTTTTGCATCAACATTTTTATTGAACCAAATCAAAAGTGTTGGGGCGCTGCCCCACCTAATTGGAAAATGCTGTGGAAAATGCCTGCTCACCACACGTTTATCGCTGTTATGACGCTGATGATTTGTCACTATGTACGGTTTGTTAACGTTCCTCCCGTTGTGATGAGAGTAGGCATTCAGCGCCATCTAACGGTCGTGTTGGGGATAACAGTTGTTGACAACTGTAGCATTGTTACCCTCACCCTTTTCCTAACCTTTAACCTCATTCTCCTAACCTGCTACGTTAATTCGTCTTATTATAATAATGGGGGGCTTATATTTTTCCTTTAACAAGTGTATGATGGAAGTGTGTTTATTGCGTATTCCAACTCCACCTGAGATACCTGCTGCAAGAAGTGGGGTCACGACGAGGGTCACCATTGTCCATCACCCCTGGAGCAATTGGTTTATTTCATTTATGAGTTATACAAATTAATTTGCTTCTTTATGTAAAAACAAATGTTTATTTTCTCTAACTCTGTTTTTCCACTTCCTGTTTATTAACAGCGTGCTGTGCAAGTGAATGGATTAGTTTCATCTTTGATTAAAGGGGCAATATACAAATCAAACAATAACAAAGCGGTTGCCCCTGATTTGGTAGCTGAGGGATGTGGCTGGAGAAATGGAACCACTTTCAAATTCAAAGACAGAGCTCTGGACGCAAGTATTAGATCAAAATTACAATTTTAACTGTGTTTTGAATGTTTAAAAGTCTACAAGCGTATGCAGCAATCGCAGATTGCCCCTTTGATTAAGGGTACAAAGGGCGAGATGAGTTCTGCTCCTTACAATTGTATCTTTAGCTCTGAGTTTAACAGTATTAGCACACCTTCTAAAGATGTTTTCCAGTAACAAAAACACATTTAGTCAAGGCTTCTATTATAGTGTGCTGTGTATCGTCTCCAGGAGCGCTCATGGCGGTTGTACAAAAATCAGGTTATGAAATAGAACAATTCAATATTGAAAAAAGTAATAGGCTGGATAACTTCCATAACTTGGTTTTAAGACAAATGACCAACGTTCTTGTTCTTGTCATTTGTGAAGAAATCTGGCATATACAAAATCAGGCCTACCATTTCTTTTGCTTCCATTTTATTCTAGTAAACCTACAGTTAAACTCAAAGCTATACATAGCCTACACCAGGGTATCCCCAACGTGGTCCTGGAGCCCCCCCTAGCACCACACAGCTGATTCAAATCACCAACTCATCATAAAACGTTGACGATTTGAATCAGCTGTGTAGCGTTAGGGACCGATGTTTGGGAAACCCTGGCCCACACCACCAGTGTTAAACGGGCCTACCATACCTGGTCGGTATGTCGTCTACCATAGAAACCCTACAATCATAAACACATCTTGCATGAATTGAGCTGCATACAGAATTGCAATCTTTCCGAGCAGCTGTAGGCTGTGTTATTCCACCAGACCTCCTTTTTTATGAGTTATATAAAATAGTAAAAGCACTGGCACATCTGAGTTGTGTTGTTGCAGGTGCTTGGGAATAATTATCTGATATCTAATATCTTAGAAGAAGAAAAAAGACCCGCACACTGAGCGAGCAGGCCGTCAAGCACTGACGAAGCCTTTAGGCATCCAGGTTGAAAAGTAAACTAAAGTGATATCATACGAGCAAGAGCAGTGTGCGGGGGCTTTCTTTTCTCCTCATTCTATAAGCACAAGTACACTCACCTTGGTCATGTTTAGACATCTAGTTTGTATGTACTACCTGCTACAAATCTGATTTATATTCAGACGGTCTGCTTCACTTCTGAGTAGCCTCAGCACTTCTACGGCACAGTGAGAATGGCCACCAGGTGGCCTTAGTGTAACATGGAAACAGCTGGAGAGGCTCCATCACCAGCAGCATCTTCTGTGCAGGTGATACGTCTGTTCAGGACAAGTCGTGTAAGGAAATTTAGGTTTTTCTGACGTTTTTGAGGAACATACAGTTGAGTGTTGCTAAAGATGGAATATAAGAATTTGTCAACTGACCCCAATCGGACAGACTTGACCCGCCCTACATTTTGTATAAAGTTATAATCCATAATATTTTAAAGTAACTTGTGGTGTTGACATTTAGTCAAAAAAAAAAAAAATCTAACAGATGCATAATTTTATATGGCTGTAGGATGCAAGCTTTGACGTCTATAATGATACATTTTCGGAATGGTCTCGTTTGCAGGAATGCGCTACAGTGTAGCAGACAGAGGAGGTTAAATGCCATGCAGGTTGCACGGAGCCGGTAGAGCACAATAGGTAGTAGGGAATTCTGCTGCAGGATCATTCAAATTGCGACTGTGGTGAGTAGCCTACATATATCTATGGTATGCATGTCTATTCGTACGTATAGGACATAGAGTTGAGTTTTGCATGGGATAAACTAGTGAAATGATATAGGCCTATGCAGAACGCATGTGGGCGTTGTTTCTTCGTGTCCACTTGACTAGACTACTTACTGAACGCCATAGCAGGCTCCGATTACAGTCAGGTCAATGGGAAGCACAGTCCTAATCCCCTAGTCAGAACAACTGACCTATGTCATAATACTCTGCCATGGTCATTTTAATACATGTTTTATTCACGTTTTTGTGAATTAGATATAGGCCTAGTCGTATGATTCATGGTCCATCTATTCAGATTGTGATAAAGACTGGACCGTTTGCCATTTTGTTTTGCCGTGAGTAAATGTATAGCGTAACTATTTACAGTAGGTCTATAACTTATAATGACACAAGTTATTGGTTTGCTGGATGAGGTTTGCCAAATTTATGCACATTCACGTAAAGCAGAGGAAAGTCAGAACCGACTTCCTGCCAAATTGTGACTCTGTGGTTCCGCATTGATATATTTTAAATCTCTACACCATCTGGCTTGGTTTAGAATAAGTGTTAGGATCAGTTTAGGCATATCACTTTAGTTTGTCGTCAGTGAAGGAGGCGTTCTCTTCGTGTGGTCAATTGCTTTAATTCAAAACGCTTGAATCAAAGATCAGAGCACTTTGAGGAGTGGCGTGCTGTGGTCCTGAATGAAATTAATTTATTCTCAATTTATCCAGCTTCCACGAGTTTCAGGTAAATGCACTTTAAAATGTTAACTCGGTTATGTAATTTAATAGTCGTAGCATATTCGTTTACATCTAGTAAGAATGTTAACCTGTGTGTGTGATTTTGATGAACGTTCACCGCGCGTCAGACAGTAACAGCCTATTATCTGGCAAACCGTGGTGGCAGGCGGTGGCACGCATTTGAAGTTGCCTCTGCAACGTGGTGCAGCAATGTAAATTGTATCCTCCGTCAATGAGTGTGTATGATACTGTAATGTGTTTTTAAACGTCTTCACGTGGTGGTGGGTACAATATGTAATCATGGCAACCAGACAATCAATGTAGGTTTGCCTACTGTAGTTCGACTAGGGAAAGTAAAATAAGTGCTACTCTTTTCAAAAATGCTAAATATGTTGACGTGTTATTGCATTAAACTACCCTTTGTTTGCGGAAAGCGTGAAAGTTGTATGGTATGCATGCAAAAACTCTCGTGGTGAAGAGGAGAATATTGGTGATTTCAAGACAACTGGGAACTAGCAAAAGAACCAGGTCAGATCATGACGTCAGTGATCTTCGGGTCGGAAAGGCTCTAGAAACATGCCCGAGTTTCCGACTTGGAATTCTGAGTTGGGCGACTGTTAAATGTTTTTTTTGAGCTCGTTTGTTTTCCGAGTTCCCAGTTGTCTTGAACGCACTGAAGTCGGAAGTCCAGAATTTCCAAGTTCCCAGTTTTCAACGCGGCATGTGGTGCGAGACAGTGTGATGATCAGGGCTTTGCCCCTACATTGATTTTGTAGTATTGAAAAGGCTCAATTTAATTATATCATATAGCATTCATTCTTCCATGTCACAGTTGTCTGAGTTCCCTTGATTATCTTCCAGACAGAAAATAATGGTCTGCAGTTTCCCCTCTGTCTTCATATCTCTCTGTATCTCCAACTAAGAGTCTGGCTGGGAGATAAAACCCTTTGATATCCGCTGACACTATACAGTCCCAGTACTTTATCAAAGTGGTGCAAATCACTGTCACTCTCTACGTGGAATGTAAATGTCTTGGTGTAATGGTATGTAATTACACTCTAACTACACTGGTAACTAATTTGAAACACAATCCAGACAGTGAGCTACTACAGTATCAAAAAGGAACCCATATGCAGACCACACACACACCCCAGTAGTATGACTAGACAAGATAAATATGTGTTTAATCATAGATTGTTGCAGAGTTGGTTTTAACCTATAGTATGGTGTTCAGTGCTGAATCACTCATATCTTCCAGACCCCTTGAAGGCCTTGTGGTTTCACACCTCTCCCCCATGTAGTCTACTATGTCTGGATAGATCAAAGACACAAGGGATACAGGTACACACACACACACACCTCCCTGACTATCCAGATCACCTCAGCACTCATATTTCTCAACTTATAATCACCCTCTAAGGATCTCCATTTCAACACCAGGACCAGAGAGCAGACTCCCCGGAGTTAAAAGGTCCAGCCAAGATAAATATGATAATCGGTTCTGAAAAGGGTGTAACTCTGAATCTGAGATGCTTGATTTTTCACCACAGTCGTTTTGGTGTGTTCTGTTCAGTAGATGGACCTGAAATCCAAATCCAGACTAGGCCTTCACCCTGTCCAAAGGAACAGTATACTGCTAGTGCGTTCTTGCTTTTGGCACGGTAGTGTCACTTCCTCTATCACTCCAACCTGATGATCTCTCTGCTCTCTCACTCTTTCTCTCGCTCTTTCTCTCCCACCTCTCTCTCTCCTTGCCTCTGTTTGTTTATTTTCCAAATGAATGGCTTTACAGTCACCCCAAGGCACTAGCTGGCCAGCCAATACTAAGGTCTGAGTAGGCAGGAAGTACAGTGTCCACCATGGTCCATTTGACCTAGTGACGCGTAGAGGAATAAGGCCTATTAACCATTTTGACTTTTGCAGGCGACTCCCAACAACACAACTTCAGTGACGGCTAAGTGGCTACAATCAGTGCAGGACACTGTATTTGTAGTGCCAGATGTCGGTCCCACTAGTACACTAAGCCTTGTTCAACTGTTAGCAGCGTTGTGTTGTATGACGTCACACCTGAAATACGTCTGTGTACTGAGGAAGGCTTGAAGGAGTTAGTGTTTGTTTTGGTGAATACGTAGCTTCTCGATAGGCTCAACTCTATATAAAAGAGCAGCTAGGGCTTGTTGTAACATGCACAATCAACGTGGTGTGTGTGTTCCAGCCCGTGAGTGAGTGCATGTGTGTGGAACTATGCCTGTAAATGTGTGTTTGGTGGTGGATGGGTGTGTGTGTGTGGAACTATGCCTGTAAATGTGTGTTTGGTGGATGGGTGTGTGTGTGTGGAACTATGCCTGTAAATGTGTGTTTGGTGGTGGATGGGTGTGTGTGTGTGGAACTATGCCTGTAAATGTGTGTTTGGTGGTGGATGGGTGTGTGTGTGTGGAACTATGCCTGTAAATGTGTGTTTGGTGGTGGATGGGTGTGTGTGTGTGGAACTATGCCTGTAAATGTGTGTTTGGTGGTGGATGGGTGTGTGTGTGTGTGTGTGTGTGTGGGCATGTGACTTTTACTTGTTTTTGGTGTGTTCGTTCAGGCTTGCCTCTGTATGTGTGTGTATCTGGTTTGGGAGAGCGAGCGGGAGCATTAAACCATTTAGAAGCATCAACTCCTTTTATTTGAACCCGACCAAAAGACAAACATGACATCACCGTTACATCACTTCTTCTCTCAGAGGCTGATCAAAAACATGTGGCTTTCTCTCTCTCTATATATCCTATCTCTCTATATCTCTTTCTCTATATATATATCTTTTTCTCTCTCTAATATATCTTATCTCTCTATATATCTCGTTCTCTCTATATATCTTTTCCCCTCTCTAATATATATATATATATATCTTTCTCTCTCTTCATCTGTAATACATTTGACTGTTTTCTATATATCCGTGTAGTAGTTGGTTCTGGGTCGGGTCTGAATGAAGATGCTCCTATGGACGTGTTCAGAACCCCGTCTCAGTGTCTCTAAGCTTGTTTGTAATGCCCAGGGAAACCAGATGAACGCCATTTAGAAATGACTTATGTCAAAGTAATGTGAGAACAATTACACATTGTTTACATTTTAAAATCTCTGTATACGATATTCTCAGCATAGATAAATGGATCTTACTGTCTGGCTGTGTGGGATGAATGTTTGTAGCTTTGTTGGGTAACCAAACTCAGTGTTCCCAGTTGTCCTGGTGGGCTGGGTTATAATAACCTCATTATACATATGTGGGTGATGTGATGTGCTGAATGGAGTCGTGGTTCCGGCTCTTGGACTTCAGCTGAGTTTTGTTCTGCCAGGGGAAGTGTGTGTGTGTGTGTGTGTGTGTGTGCGTCTGCGTTCCAGACTAGAGTTGAGATTCCTGAGCGGTGAAAAGGCGTTTGCATAGATATTGGAGTTCCTTCGCCATAGTTACGGGGTCAAGCAAGCCACGACCATGGGAAGAGAGGAGTGCCAAGTTTGGGCAAAATGAACGGGCTGTGATCTCCATGCCAGACTTCTCTCATTAAAATGATTCAAGATCTGGTCTTTGAGCTTCACAAATCCTTAGTTGCTTCCCAAATGGCACCCAATTCCCTATTGGCCCTGGTCAAAAGTAGTGCACTAGTATCTACCCCCTACACTGTCTGTACCCTCGTGCATCTACCCCCTATGCTGTCTGTACTAGAGGTCGACCGAACAATCGTAGTGACCGATTTAATTAGGGCCGATTTCAAGTTTTCATAACAACCGGTAATCGTTTTTTATATTTTACACCTGTATTTAACTAGGCAAGGCAGTTAAGAACATATTCTTATTTTCAATGACAACCCACCGTTCCTAGGCTAACTACCTTGTTCAGGGGCAGAACAACAGATTTTTACCTTGTCAGCTCAAGGATTCGTTTTTGCAACCTTCCGATTACTAGTCCAACACTCTAACCACCTGCCTTACATTGCACTCCATGGAGGAGCCTGCATGGCAGGCTGACTACCTGTTACGCGAGGGCAGCAAGAAGCCAAGGTAAGTTGCTAGCTAGCATTAAACATATCTTATAAAAAACAATCAATCTTAACATAATCACTAGTTAACTACACATGGTTGAAAAAATGAAAGTTTGTGGCCTGTGATCATTTTTTGCACAGCCACAATCACACTCCCAAGGTCAGAGCCCCAGCTCTATGGTGCTGCCTACTGAACTCAATGGTATGCGCTCCTTGCTGTCCCATTCCCTTGTATTAAATACACTAGTCCATTCACTAGGCCTACATAGTGCTCTATGGACCCTGGTCCAACGTAGTGCAGTACTGCACTACATGGGGAATAGGGTGCATTAGTGACTCAAGCCCACCCTCCAGCCTGTGGAGTGGTATTCAGATAGGCCCCAGCATCATGGACCCACATCACTCTGACGTGTTCCTGCGAATATCCAGAAACTTCACACAGCCATTGAAGAGGAGTGGGACAACAACCACAGGCCACAATCAGACTGATCGACTCTGTGTGAAGGAGATGTGTTGCGCTGCATGAGGCAAATGGTGGTCACACCAGATACTGACTGGTTTTCTGATCCCACGTCTCTACCATTGTTTTGAAGGTATCTGTGACCAACAAATCCATAGATTATGGGTTAATGAATTCCTCTTAATTGACTGATTTTCTTATATGAACTGTAACTCTGAGAGAATGGCTGTCGTTTTAGTCTCCTAACTAGAGGTCGACCGATTATGATTTTTCAATGCCGATACTGAACGCAAGAAGTGACACAATTTCAGGCACTGCATTGATTATATGCAACGAAGGACAAGCTAGATAAAATAGTAATATCATCAACCATGTGTAGTTTGATTGTTTTTTTGTAAGATAAGTTCAATGCTAGCTAGCTTCTTACCATGGCTCCTTGCTGCTTGCACTCGTGTAACAGGTGGTCAGCCTGCCACGCAGCCTCCTCATGGATTGCAATATAATCGGCGTCCAAAAATTCTGATTACCAATTGTTATGAAAACTTGAAATCGGCCCTCAACCTTAACTCCTAACCAATTGTGCTATTGTGTGTTTTTTTGCGTTATTTGTAACTTATTTTGTAAATAATGTTTCTGCCGCCGTCTCTCATGACCGAAAAGAGATTCTAGAAATCAGGACAGCGATTACTCACCTCCTGTTTTTCTTTAACGAGTCAGAGGAGAAGGATTTACTCCAGACACCCGACAAGGCCCACATCCCCGTCATTCACAGGAGAAAGAGACTGAGATATCGAGGACTAAGGTCGGGGTGCCTCGTAAGGATCCGGCGGCAAGTGGTAATTTGCCTTTACCATCGATCCTATTAGCCAACGTACAATCATTGGATAATAAAATGGACCAACTACAAGCACGTATATCTGTCCAACGGGACATAAAAATAAAAAATAAAAAATCTTATGTTTCACCGAGTTGTGGCTGAACGACGACATGAATAACATACAGCTGGTGGGTTATACACTGTATCAGCAGGATAGAACAGTAGCCTCTGGTAAAACAAGGGGTGGCGGTCTATGTATATTTGTAAACAACAGCTGGTGCACAATATCTAAGGAAGTCTCAAGGTTTTAGTCTACCTCAGCTGAGCATCTCCTAATAAGCTGCAGACCACACTATTTACCAAGAGAGTTTTCATCTATATTCTAATAGCTGTCTATTTACCACCACCAACAGATGCGGCCATAAGCAAAAGGGAAAACGCTCATCCAGAGGCCGCGCTCCTAGTGGCCGGGGACTTTAATACAGGGAAAAATAAATACGTTTTAACTCATTTCTACCAGCATGTTAAATAAACCAGAGGGGAAAAAACTGTAGACCACCTTTACTTCACACAAAGAGACCCATACAAAGCTCTCCCTCGCCCTCCATTTGGCAAATCTGACAATAATTCTATCCTGATTCCCGCTTACAAGCAAAAACTAAAGCATCCTGACTCGTTGCATCACTGCCTGGTGTGGCAACTGTTTGGCCTCCAACTGCAAGGCACTACAGAGGGTAGTGCGTACAGCCCAGTACATCGCCGGGGCCAAGCTTCCTGCCATCCAGGACGGTGTCAGAGGAAGGCCTTAAAATTGTCAAAAGACCCCAGCCACCCTAGTCATAGACTGTTCACTCTGCTACCGCATGGCAAGCCATACCTGAGCACCAAGTCTAGGTCCAAAAGGCACCTCAACAGCTTCTACCCCCAATCCATATGACTCCTGAACAGCTAATCAAATGGTTACCTGGACTATTTGTATTGCCCCCCCCCTCCTTTACGCTGCTGCTATTCTCTGTTTATAATCTATGCATAGTCACTTTAACTCTACCTACATGTACATATTACCTCGACTAACCGGTGCCCCCCCCCCGCACATTGACTCTGTACCGGTACCCCCCCTGTATATAGCCTCGCTAAAATTATTTTCTGCTGCTCTTTAAATATTTGTTACTTTTATTTCTTATTTTTTTACTTAACCAACAATGCAGTTAAGAAAAATATGTGTTAAGGACTTATAAGTAAGCATTTTACATGTTGTATTCGGTGCATGTGACAAATATAATTAGATTTAATTTGAAATTGTTACATGTTGTGTTTTATATTGTTGTTCAGTATTAGATGACTGGAAAGTCAGAACATGTAGTAGTAGGTATGTAAATCAGTGGGATTTGTGGAAGTTTTCTTTGTGGTAGGGGTTTGGTTAGGTTGTCTTGGGGTTAGGTAATTGGTATCTGGCTGGCTTTAGGATAGTAGAGAGGGAGTGTGGTTTGGGGTCAGAGCGAGTCGACTTCTTCTGCTGATGGAAAGAGAGTCAGAGATCCACGTTCTATTATCATTAGGCCTTGTTTTCCTTGGCTCGTTGCTGACACATCACATTGTCCAACATAATCTAGTAGCGTATTGCTGTAGCTTCAATCATAGCTGTCCTGTAGAGATTGATGGCTTCCTTCAGGGGGGTGTGTGGGGGGGGGTGTATATTGTGTCGACAAAATCACAATATTATTTTTGCGCTTGTTTTCCTTAATAATAATAATAATAATATATGCCATTTAGCAGACACTTTTATCCAAAGCGACTTACAGTCATGTGTGCATACATTCTACGTATGGGTGGTCCCGGGAATCAAACCCACTACCCTGGCGTTACAAGCGCCATGCTCTACCAACTGAGCTACAGAAGGATTTTTGAATAGTGAGACAGTTTGTTTTCAGCCCTTATATTTCCACGACTGATCAAAACTAGTTTTCTCAAGTTGCAAACATATAGTGAGCATCCCAACGCAATAAAATCACAGTAACGAATCACAATACACAGAATCACAATATATTTCTTTTCGGCACTTAAGTATCGTGACAATATCATATCGTGAGGTCCCTGGCAAACCCCAGCCCTAGTGTACATATGTACGTGCAATCGGTGGTGTGTGTGTTCGTACGTGAGTTTGTGTTCATATGTGAGTTTGTGTGTGTGTGTGTGTGTGTGTCCCTCCACAGGCACAGGAAACATGCATTATCATCTCTGTTACCAAACGTTTATATTTACCACATCAGCTGCTGTTCTACCAGACACACCCAGACTATAGTTCCTGTTTGTGGGGTAAACCATCAGCAACATCCTCTGGTCACATCACACACCCAGTGACAAATCACTACTGGCAGGATTCACCACAAAATATTGCATTGTGTGTGTGTGTGTGTGTTCTGCTGTCACTTTTCTTCTAGTGTCCAAATTATGCCCGAGACAATTTATTCCATGGAGAAAAGGAAAACACGAAGCAGACGAAACACTTTGTTCCTTCAAAAGTAAATACATGTGACTCTGGATGACAACATGGCGATGTTTGTTTTCAACAGTAGGACTGTTTTTATCCTAAAGTAGTTCAATCTGTTTCCTTGCTACGATACTAACGAGTATCGCGATACCGGTATCGTCCCGGCCCTAATACGAATGGATGATACGCTTACCAACTGTACTGTTGTTATAGCTAGACATCATGTCATGATTTAGTAAGTCAGGCTCTGTTCTGGTCAGGTCCATTGTGTGGGTTGAGGGTTCAGAAGGAAGAAGACTGTCGGCCCTCGTGATAGGTCATATTTAAAGCAACGTGATCATAGGTCAGATGGCTGTATAGAGGGGAGGGTGACAGTGTGGCGTTGACTACGTAAGTACCGTACTGTACTCACTGTTCTGTATGGCGACATGAGATCCCTGAACAACATGGGCCCATCAGTGTTAATCCAAGGATCGTCTATTGCTTCCACAGCCTGAATTCTAATAGAATGTGTCTGTGTGTGCGTGTGTCTATGACGTGTGTGTGTGTGTGTGTTTTCACCTCATTGTGTTGTAATAGTAGACCCAGACCCCCACTGTTCAGGTTCTCTCTCTTTCCTGCTAACATGAGGCAGCCTAACTGTTCACTGCTATATTCTAAACACACCTAGACTCACTTCCATTGTCCTTACACTGTTTATATACATCACCATTGTGTTCTATGGCAGTTTAATGCATGTAGGTCAGTGTTACTGTATTTAAAGCGAGGCTATATTTGGCCTAATATGGAGTCTGCAGGCCCCTATTTGGCCTAATATGGAGTCTGCAGGCCCCTAGGGCCTATATCCAGGGCAGATTAGTGAACCCACTAAGTACTGTAGAATCTCCATTGAAGTTCCTAGAGGTCTAGGTGTAGAGGTATCTGGTACTGTAGTTCTAGATGGATATCTTTGGACTTTGTTGTTGTTTTGTGGTGTGCTTGTTTTGAACCAAGCCAATGATGCGTTTCATTGGTGACACATCTTGCATTCTGCTCTGTTCCCCCGAGGGCATGGCAGCCCTTTGTGTGTCACTGAGTCGTCTCTGTGTGTGTCGGCGCAGATGAGTGCATGTCATCTCTTCTGATGTAAAATGGGGACACCGATTGTGACAATCCATCTGTCTCTATCCCTCCATGTCCTGTTCAGTGTCCATGTCCAATCACTGTAATCGCCCCTGAACCCTGCCGAGACAACATGGGACAGGCCGTTCGAATTAGATAGCAGGAGCACCCTGAGTTGTGTGTTTGTGTCAGTTGATGGTTGCTATGGAGGGTTCTTGCGTAATATCCTGTTGGTAACACGTTTGCTGTGTTCCTTTCTTTCCTGTTGGTGATGGACTGATGGGGACACTCCTACTTTTAACTTTATTTAGTGGTTTGTTTGTCGTCGTGACGGAGCAGCAAACAGGCTTCTGTCTAACAGAAAGTCGGGTGCCAACTTGTCTCCTTTATCTTATCACCACGTGTCTGGATTGTAATGGACGACCTTTCTCTTTCTCACAGAGAAACAGAGCTTTGACGTGTTCGTTCCTAGTGGGATTGTAACAACACTGGTGGAAGAGGATAGTTCAATCAATGGTGTGTTTGCACAGCATCTCGTCCAGTAGGACCAGGGTATTCACATCTTACCACAGGAGGTTGGTGGCATCTTAACTGGGGAGGACGGGCTCATGGTAACGACTGGAGAGCAATAGGTGGAATGGCATCACACACTTTTTCCTTGTGTTTGATGTCATTCGCTCCATTCCAGCCATTATTATGAGCCGTCCTCCCCTCAGCAGCCTCCACTGGATCTGACCCTACGAGGTGCGGAGCCTGCCGGGTTTCTGTTCTACCTGATCATTCATTGACCCACCTGGTGTCCCATGTCTAAATCAGTCCCTGATCAGAGGGGAATCACCCGCCTGGTGTCCCAGGTCTAAATCAGTCCCTGATCAGAGGGGAATCACCCGCCTGGTGTCCCAGGTCTAAATCAGTCCCTGACCAGAGGGGAATCACCCGCCTGGTGTCCCATGTCTAAATCAGTCCCTGATCAGTCCCTGGGGGGAATCACCCGCCTGGTGTCCCAGGTCTAAATCAGTCCCTGACCAGAGGGGAATCACCCGCCTGGTGTCCCAGGTCTAAATCAGTCCCTGACCAGAGGGGAATCAGCCTGGTGTCCCAGGTCTAAATCAGTCCCTGACCAGAGGGGAATCACCCGCCTGGTGTCCCAGGTCTAAATCAGTCCCTGACCAGAGGGGAATCACCCGCCTGGTGTCCCAGGTCTAAATCAGTCCCTGATCAGAGGGGAATCACCCGCCTGGTGTCCCAGGTCTAAATCAGTCCCTGACCAGAGGGGAATCACCCGCCTGGTGTCCCAGGTCTAAATCAGTCCCTGACCAGAGGGGAATCACCCGCCTGGTGTCCCAGGTCTAAATCAGTCCCTGACCAGAGGGGAATCACCCGCCTGGTGTCCCAGGTCTAAATCAGTCCCTGACCAGAGGGGAATCACCCGCCTGGTGTCCCAGGTCTAAATCAGTCCCTGACCAGAGGGGAATCACCCGCCTGGTGTCCCAGGTCTAAATCAGTCCCTGACCAGAGGGGAATCACCCGCCTGGTGTCCCAGGTCTAAATCAGTCCCTGACCAGAGGGGAATCACCCGCCTGGTGTCCCAGGTCTAAATCAGTCCCTGATCAGAGGGGAATCACCAGAGGGGAATCACCTGGTGTCCCAGGTCTAAATCAGTCCCTGACCAGAGGGGAATCACCCGATCAAATCAGTCCCTGGAGGGGAATCACCCGCCTGGTGTCCCAGGTCTAAATCAGTCCCTGATCAGAGGGGAATCACCCGCCTGGTGTCCCAGGTCTAAATCAGTCCCTGATCAAATCAGTCCCTGAGGGGAATCACCCGCCTGGTGTCCCAGGTCTAAATCAGTCCCTGATCAGAGGGGAATCACCCGCCTGGTGTCCCAGGTCTAAATCAGTCCCTGATCAGAGGGGAATCACCCGCCTGGTGTCCCAGGTCTAAATCAGTCCCTGATCAGAGGGGAATCACCCACCTGGTGTCCCAGGTCTAAATCAGTCCCTGATCAGAGCGGAAGAAATAATACAAGTAGTGGAACTGGCTTTGAGGTCCAGATTTAAATTTGAGGGCTGTAGTGCAGGAGGACATTATGGTGTTGGCCCAAGAGTAGTGTTGTGGTTTGTACATCAACTGTTGTTTTAATCTTCCATATTAACAATGTCTCAGAAGACTGCAAGGTTATTGACCATCTATTGTTAGTTCCATGGAGCAGATTTTTCTGGAACAAAAACCAACCAATCACAGAAAGCATAATTGATACCATCATAGGGTAGGCATGGAGTTCAGAATACAAACCAAACTTTACCCACAACAGGATGTATTTAAGGATCACATCAAAGGACATGACATCATTTCACCACTCAAAAGTATGGCCAAAGGGAAAATGGAATGGGTCCATTTTGTGAACCTCAGCATGTTGATCCAACCTGATATCACTGTCCATCCTGAATAAAAAGAACAGAACAAAGAAAGATGAGGGTCCTTATTGTGTTATTTCCTTCAGACACGTCCTCAGTAGAGAGAGAGAGAGAGAGAGAGAGAGAGTGACTGACTGACTGACTGACTGACTGACTGAGATGTTTTTTTTTTTTTACAGAATCTTCATTACCCAGCATCCTTACACACCCCAGTGGTATGACTAGACAGACTAAATACACACACCTGTGCCAACTGTTGATTCACAGCCAGAGTTAAATCTCATGGATCCAGAAACCAGACACCCTGAAGTCATATTGTGCAATAATGCCAATAGGATGGGTTGAGGGGTTTGAGCTTCTTCACCTTTATCTCTAGATGAACCCATTCTCATAACACATGATTTTTGCTGCTTCCAAAGCTGCAGAGATCCACTGTCTCCTCCTCCAGTATACAGCTAAATATATATACTGTCTCCTCCTCCAGTATACAACTAAATATATCTACTGTCTCCTCCTCCAGTATACAGCTAAATATATATACTGTCTCCTCCTCCAGTATACAGCTAAATATATCTACTGTCTCCTCCTCCAGTATACAGCTAAATATATCTACTGTCTCCTCCTCCAGTATACAGCTAAATATATATACTGTCTCCTCCTCCAGTATACAGCTAAATATACAGCAGCTAAATATATATACTGTCTCCTCCTCAGTATACAGCTAAATATATATACTGTCTCCTCCTCCAGTATACAGCTAAATATATCTACTGTCTCCTCCTCCAGTATACAGCTAAATATATCTACTGTCTCCTCCTCCAGTATACAGCTACATATATCTACTGTCTCCTCCTCCAGTATACAGCTAAATATATATACTGTCTCCTCCTCAGTATACAGCTAAATATATATACTGTCTCCTCCTCCAGTATACAGCTAAACATATCTACTGTCTCCTCCTCCTCCTCAGTATACAGCTAAACATATCTACTGTCTCCCCCTCCTCAGTATACAGCTAAACATATCTACTGTCTCCCCCTCCTCAGTATACAGCTAAACATATCTACTGTCTCCTCCTCCTCAGTATACAGCTAAACATATCTACTGTCTCCCCCTCCTCAGTATACAGCTAAACATATCTACTGTCTCCTCCTCCTCAGTATACAGCTAAACATATCTACTGTCTCCTCCCCCTCCTCAGTATACAGCTAAACATATCTACAGTCTCCTCCTCCTCAGTATACAGCTAAACATATCTACAGTCTCCTCCTCCTCAGTATACAGCTAAACATATCTACTGTCTCCTCCTCCTCCTCAGTATACGGCTAAACATATCTACTGTCTCCTCAGTATACAGCTGCACAGATCCACATGATGGTTCTATCTCATGGCTTCGCACCAGATAACAAGTCAACAGATGATAACAGTTTAACAGGGATGCTGTTTGAGCATCAGAGTTTTGCTTCAAACAAAGTCTCTTGTGCAGTAAACGGCGTTATTGGACTATCATGTACTTTATGGATTGAGGAGTGCTTGTTGGGAGGGGGTGTGTGTTTTAGACTGTCTGGGGGGAAGGGGTTAGGTGAGTAAGCTATGGCTCGGGTGGGACTGTACCCTTACGGTTGCCGTGCATGTGAAGCTCTGTAAAGTGACAGTTTGGCTCAGTGAAGTGAACTGTTCTCTGGAATAGATTTAGAGATGAGGGACATCACTTGAGGCGGAGTTAGGGAGGAGGAGTTAGGGAGGAAGGGTTATGTGATTCATATTTACAGTAAGAGAGGGGGAAGGAGGGGTTAGGAGTTAGGGAGGAAGTGTAGGACAGAAGAGTTTAAGGGCAACTGAAGGGTGGAGAGTATTTGCATGTGTGTTTGTGCAGTGGTGTGTCCATATGCAGCTGTGTTTATCCTCCCTCAGTAATGTTGACCTATGTTTGAGGGGGGGGGGTTCAACACTTCTCTATAGAGCCTAATGTACAGGGGGTTCAACGCCAACACTATTCTCTATAGAGCCTAATGTACGGGGGCGGGGGTTCAACGCCAACACTATTCTCTATAGAGCCTAATGTACGGGGGGGGTTCAACGCCAACACTATTCTCTATAGAGCCTAATGTACGGGGGGTTCAACACCAACACTATTCTCTATAGAGCCTAATGTACAGGGGGTTCAAAACCAACACTATTCTCTATAGAGCCTAATGTACAGGGGGGTTCAACACCAACACTATTCTCTATAGAGCCTAATGTACAGGGGGTTCAACGCCAACACTATTCTCTATAGAGCCTAATGTACAGGGGGTTCAACGCCAACACTATTCTCTATAGAGCCTAATGTACAGGGGGTTCAACGCCAACACTATTCTCTATAGAGCCTAATGTACAGGGGGTTCAACGCCAACACTATTCTCTATAGAGCCTAATGTACAGGGGGTTCAACGCCAACACTATTCTCTATAGAGCCTAATGTACAGGGGGGTTCAAAGCCAACACTATTCTCTATAGAGCCTAATGTACAGGGGGTTCAACACCAACATTATTCTCTATAGAGCCTAATGTACGGGGGGTTCAACACCAACACTATTCTCTATAGAGCCTAATGTACAGGGGGTTCAACGCCAACACTATTCTCTATAGAGCCTAATGTACGGGGGGTTCAACACCAACACTATTCTCTATAGAGCCTAATGTACAGGGGGTTCAATGCCAACACTATTCTCTATAGAGCCTAATGTACAGGGGGTTCAACACCAACACTATTCTCTATAGAGCCTAATGTACAGGGGGTTCAACGCCAACACTATTCTCTATAGAGCCTAATGTACGGGGGGGTTCAACACCAACACTATTCTCTATAGAGCCTAATGTACAGGGGGTTCAACGCCAACACTATTCTCTATAGAGCCTAATGTACAGGGGGGTTCAACACCAACACTATTCTCTATAGAGCCTAATGTACAGGGGGTTCAACGCCAACACTATTCTCTATAGAGCCTAATGTACGGGGGGGTTCAACACTATTCTCTATAGAGCCTAATGTACGGGGGGGGTTCAACACCAACACTATTCTCTATAGAGCCTAATGTACAGGGGGGTTCAACGCCAACACTATTCTCTATAGAGCCTAATGTACGGGGGGGGTTCAACACCAACACTATTCTCTATAGAGCCTAATGTACAGGGGGTTCAACGCCAACACTATTCTCTATAGAGCCTAATGTACAGGGGGTTCAACACCAACACTATTCTCTATAGAGCCTAATGTACAGGGGGTTCAACACCAACACTATTCTCTATAGAGCCTAATGTACAGGGGGTTCAACGCCAACACTATTCTCTATAGAGCCTAATGTACAGGGGGGTTCAACACACTATTCTCTATAGAGCCTAATGTACAGGGGGGTTCAACACCAACACTATTCTCTATAGAGCCTAATGTACAGGGGGTTCAACGCCAACACTATTCTCTATAGAGCCTAATGTATGGGGGGTTCAACACCAACACTATTCTCTATAGAGCCTAATGTACAGGGGGGTGGTTCAACGCCAACACTATTCTCTATAGAGCCTAATGTATGGGGGGTTCAACACCAACACTATTCTCTATAGAGCCTAATGTACAGGGGGTTCAACACCAACACTATTCTCTATAGAGCCTAATGTACGGGGGGTTCAACACCAACACTATTCTCTATAGAGCCTAATGTACAGGGGGTTCAACGCCAACACTATTCTCTATAGAGCCTAATGTACAGGGGGGGGTTCAACGCCAACACTATTCTCTATAGAGCCTAATGTACAGGGGGTTCAACACCAACACTATTCTCTATAGAGCCTAATGTACAGGGGGGTTCAACACCAACACTATTCTCTATAGAGCCTAATGTACAGGGGGGTTCAACACCAACACTATTCTCTATAGAGCCTAATGTACAGGGGGTTCAACACCAACACTATTCTCTATAGAGCCTAATGTACAGGGGGTTCAACACCAACACTATTCTCTATAGAGCCTAATGTACAGGGGGTTCAACACCAACACTATTCTCTATAGAGCCTAATGTACAGGGGGGTTCAACACCAACACTATTCTCTATAGAGCCTAATGTACAGGGGGTTCAACACCAACACTATTCTCTATAGAGCCTAATGTACAGGGGGTTCAACACCCAACACTATTCTCTATAGAGCCTAATGTACAGGGGGGGGGTTCAACACCAACACTATTCTCTATAGAGCCTAATGTACAGGGGGTTCAACACCAACACTATTCTCTATAGAGCCTAATGTACAGGGGGGTTCAACACCACCAACACTATTCTCTATAGAGCCTAATGTACAGGGGGTTCAACACCAACACTATTCTCTATAGAGCCTAATGTACAGGGGGTTCAACACCAACACTATTCTCTATAGAGCCTAATGTACAGGGGGTTCAACGCATCAACACTATTCTCTATAGAGCCTAATGTACGGGGGGTTCAACACTATTCTCTATAGAGCCTAATGTACAGGGGGTTCAACACCAACACTATTCTCTATAGAGCCTAATGTACAGGGGGGTTCAGCACCATCACACTATTCTCTATAGAGCCTAATGTACAGGGGGTTCAGCACCATCAACACTATTCTCTATAGAGCCTAATGTACAGGGGGTTCAGCACCCAACACTATTCTCTATAGAGCCTAATGTACAGGGGGGTCCAGCACCATCAACACTATTCTCTATAGAGCCTAATGTACAGGGGGGTTCAGCACCAACACTATTCTCTATAGAGCCTAATGTACAGGGGGGTTCAGCACCATCAACACTATTCTCTATAGAGCCTAATGTACAGGAGGGTTCAACACCATCTACACTATTCTCTATAGAGCCTAATGTACAGGGGGGTTCAACACCATCAACACTATTCTCTATAGAGCCTAATGTACAGGAGGGTTCAGCAACATCAACACTATTCTCTCTAGAGCCTAATGTACAGGGGGGTTCAACACCAACACTATTCTCTATAGAGCCTAATGTACAGGGGGGTTCAACACCATCTACACTATTCTCTATAGAGCCTAATGTACAGGAGGGTTCAGCAACATCAACACTATTCTCTATAGAGCCTAATGTACAGGGGGGTTCAGCACCATCAACACTATTCTCTATAGAGCCTAATGTACAGGGGGGTTCAGCACCATCAACACTTCTCTATAGAGCCTAATGTACAGGGGGGTTCAGCACCATCAACACTATTCTCTATAGAGCCTAATGTACAGGGGGGTTCAGCACCATCAACACTATTCTCTATAGAGCCTAATGTACAGGGGGGTTCAGCACCATCAACACTATTCTCTATAGAGCCTAATGTACAGGGGGGTTCAGCACCATCAACACTATTCTCTATAGAGCCTAATGTACAGGGGGGTTCAGCACCATCAACACTTCTCTATAGAGCCTAATGTACAGGGGGGTTCAGCACCATCAACACTTCTCTATAGAGCCTAATGTACAGGGGGGTTCAACACCATCAACACTATTCTCTATAGAGCCTAATGTACAGGGTGGTCCAGCACCATCAACACTTCTCTATAGAGCCTAATGTACAGGAGGGTTCAGCACCATCAACAGTATAGAGGCCTAATGTTGTGGACCTCCAAGATTACCTGCACGGGTGTCAATTAGACAAATACTGCATTGTCAGTTGTTTTGAAAGAACTACAGCACTGTTCAGTGTCAGTCCTGGTCCTCTTACCATCACAGGAAGCTCTAGGAGCTCTTACTGTAAAATGGAGCTCTAGGAGAGCGTACTGTAAACATGGACCTATAGGAGAGCTTACTGTAAACATGGACTTATAGGAGAGCTTACTGTAAACATGGACCTATAGGAGCTCTTACTGTAACCATGGATCTCTAGGAGCTCTTACTGTAAACATGGCGCTGTAGGAGCTCTTACTGTAAACATGGAGCTCTAGGAGCTCTTACTGTAAACATGGAGCTCTTACTGTAAACATGGAGCTCTAGGAGCTCTTACTGTAAACAGAGCTCATATAGGAGCCCTATAGACACTCTCATATAATTATCCAAAGCGACTTAGTCATGCATGCATACATTTTACGTAGGGGTCGTCCTGGGAATCTAACCCACTGGCCTGGCATTGCAAGTACCAACTGAGCTTACAGAGGACCTCTCACTACCTGCGGAGTCTCTCACCTGTTGTAGTGGTTAGATGGAGAGAGGGTCAATCTGATTGTCTATTTGGGTATAATGGTGATGTGTGATGATGCTGGGAGTCTGACACGCAGGAAAACACACGTTGTTGCCCCCATAAAGCTGTGTCAACAGTAAGCAGATTAAAGGGCTTTTAGTGTGGACTGCAGCACAGACACAAAGAATCGCACCTCCGCCCAAAACTGCTGCTATCAGGAAAAAACTTTTATTGGCTAGTTGTGGCTCTCGGGCCATGATGCCAAGCCTCTGCAGTCAAGCTAGCTTCCTGCTCTCTCTCTCTCGACCTCTGCCATGCATTTGAATTGTGCCAAATACAAGTCAATATCAGCTATTGGTTTGAAATTGAATTTTAGACATTTGAGACACAGCACAATTTTAGTCATCAATTTTACTTTCAGGGTTGTCTAGGGTTGTTTCCAAATGGCACACTATATAGTGCACTACCTTTGACCACAGCCATGGGAATAGGGTACAATTTGAGACCCTCCAGTATAGCGTAGTCTTGGTGTTCTATAATGAAAGGGCTTGCATGTGATTATTGACTTTGATAAATGGGCTGATTTTACTAGCTGTCAATCATCTTAGTGACGTCTGTTGCTGTTCCAGTGACGTCCCCTCCCCCCACCTGCTCCTGAGACGAGGCATCTCGTGTGATCTTGGACATGCTGTGTTATAGCACACATCTTCCTGGAAAATATGGTTGATTCCGGTAGTTTGGTTCATTTGCTTTCAGACTAGACCACCTGTTTTAGTTTTTGATTGGGGTCAGGTGTCTACAGATACTGAGCACAGCCTTGGTCGTTGGTTTCTGCTGGTCAAAGGGATTAGACTTGGAGAGCAAAATACATCTAATTTCACCTCTACTTTAAAGTTGCATTTGACCTAAAAACAGAGGAAAGGACCTTATATCTCTACAGGGCTGGATGGAAGTGAAGGGTTTAGTATCCTACCAGCCGTGGGAGGTCAACCTCCTCCACCCTAGTCTGTCTTTTTCTCTCTCTCTCTCTTTCTGTCTCTCTCTTTCTGTCTCTCTCTCTCTCTGTCTCTCTCTCTCTTTCTGTCTCTCTCTCTTTCTGTCTCTCTGTCGCTCTCTGTCTCTCTTGGTCTCTCAATTCAATTCAAGGGCTTTATTGGCATGGGAAACATGTGTTAACATTGCCAAAGCAAGTGAGGTAGACAACATACAAAGTGAATATATAAAGTGAAAAACAACAAACATTAACAGTAAACATTACACATACAGAAGTTTCAAAACAGTAAAGACATTACAAATGTCATATTATATATAGTGTTTTAACTATGTACAGATGGTTAAAGGACACAAGATAAAATAAATAAGCATAAATATGGGTTGTATTTACAATGGTGTTTGTTCTTCACTGGTTGCCCTTTTCTCGTGGCAACAGGTCACAAATCTTGCCGCTGTGATGGCACACTGGAATTTCACCCAGTAGATATGGGAGTTTTTCAAAATTGGATATGTTTTCGAATTCTTTGGATCTGTGTAATCTGAGGGAAATATGTCTCTCCAATATGGTCATACATTGGGCAGGAGGTTAGGAAGTGCAGCTCAGTTTCCACTTGATTTTGTGGGCAGTGAGCACATAGCCTGTCTTCTCTTGAGAGCCATGTCTGCCTACGGCGGCCTTTCTCAATAGCAAGGCTATGCTCACTGAGTCTGTACATAGTCAAAGCTTTCCTTAATTTTGGGTCAGTCACAGTGGTCAGGTATTCTGCCACTGTGAACTCTCTGTTTAGGGCCAAATAGCATTCTAGTTTGCTCTGTTTTTTTGTTAATTCTTTCCAATGTGTTAAGTAATTATCTTTTTGTTTTCTCATGATTTGGTTGGGTCTAATTGTGCTGTTGTCCTGGGGCTCTGCATGGTGTGTTTGTGAACAGAGCCCCAGGACCAGCTTGCTTAGGGACTCTTCTCCAGGTTCATCTCTCTGTAGGTGATGGCTTTGTTATGGAAGGTTTGTGAATCGCTTCCTTTTAGGTGGTTGTAGAATTTACGGTTCTTTTCTGGATTTTGATAATTAGTGGGTATCGGCCTAATTCTGCTCTGCATGCATTATTTGGTGTTTTACGTTGTACACGGAGGATATTTTTGCAGAATTCTGCGTGCAGAGTCTCAATTTGGTGTTTGTCCCATTTTGTGATGTCTTGGTTGGTGAGTGGACCCCAGACCTCACAACCATAAAGGGCAATGGGCTCTATGACTGATTCAAGTATTTTTAGCCAAATCCTAATTGGTATGTTGAAATTTGTTTCTTATGATGGCATAGAATGCCTTTCTTGCCTTGTCTCTCAGATTTGTGGAAGTTACCTGTGGCGCTGATGTTTAGGCCAAGGTATGTATAGTTTTTTGTGTGCTCTAGGGCAACAGTGTCTAGATGGAATTTGTATTTGTGGTCCTGGTGACTGGACCTTTTTTGGAACACCATTATTTTGGTCTTACTGAGATTTACTGTCAGGGCCCAGAATCTGTGCATAAGATCTAGGTGCTGCTGTAGGACCTCCTTGGTTGTTGACAGAAGCACCAGATCATCAGCAAACAGCATACATTTGACTTCGGATTCTAGCAGGGGGAGGCCGGGTGCTGCAGACTTTTCTAGTACCCGCGCCAATTCATTGATATATATGTTGAAGAGGGTGGGGCTTAAGCTGCATCCCTGTCTAACCCCACGACCCTGTGTGAAGAAATGTGTGTGTTTTTTGCCAATTTTAACCGCACACTTGTTGTTTTTGTACATGGATTTTATAATGTCGTATGTTTTACCCCCAACACCACTTTCCATCAGTTTGTATAGCAGACCCTCATGCCAGATTGAGTCAAAGGCTTTTTTGAAATCAACAAAGCATGAGAAGACTTTGCCTTTGTTTTGGTTTGTTTGGTTGTCAATTAGGGTGTGCAGGGTGAATACATGGTCTGTTGTACGGTAATTTGGTAAAAATTTGACATTTGCTCAGTACATTGTTTTCATTGAGGAAATGTACGAGCCTGCTGTTAATAATAATGCAGAGGATTTTCCCAAGGTTACTGTTGACACATTCCACGGTAGTTATTGGGATCAAATTTGTCTCCACTTTTGTGGATTGGGGTGATCAGTCCTTGGTTCCAAATATTGGGGAAGATGCCAGAGCTAAGTATGATGTTAAAGAGTTTTAGTATAGCCAATTGTAATTTGTTGTCTGTATATTTGATCATTTCATTGAGGATACCATCAACACCACAGGCCTTTTTCTCTCTCCCGGTGAATAGTCTTCTTTAACAATTTGATCTGATTCATGAATTGTCATATAATATATTGGATGATGGTGATAATGACATTATGTAATGACAAAGAGAACTGTATTCATTCACAAAGGCAAGTCTCTTCCCTGAACCAATGCTGGTCTTTTTCCCCACCAACGGTGTCATTAGAGAGAATCCACCATTGGTGGGGAGAAAAGCTTGGTGCCAGCACCTCTCTGAGCCCGGCTGACAATATCACACTAATGATCGCATGTTATTGCGTAACTGTGACGATGCAAAAAATGAAGCAGGTCATGTCCTCATTGGGTTTTTTAATTAAAAAGTGTGTGTGTGAGTGCTTGTGTCACAACCTGATGTTCTGTCCTGTGATCTCGAAGCTGCTCATCGGGAAGACCTTTGTTTTGGGTTGTGAAACTGGGCCGTAGGATCATTAAACATTTAGCCTGCTCAACACAACTTGATGGGCTTATATAAGTGTGCTGGTTCCTCATGTTCACTCCCTGGGCAAGGCTGGCACCAAGCACTAAGGAAACACCGCTAAGCCTACTTCCTAGGACTTTCCAAAGAGCTGGGACCAATTCTCTTATGTTTAGCCATTGTGCAATATTACAATGTGTTTTGATTAGGGGTGAAACGGTTCACAAAACTCACGGCTCGGTGCTACGGTACAGTGGTGTCACGGCTCTGTACGATACGGTAGTGGTGTCACGGCTCGGTGCGATACGGTGCGGTGGTGTCACGGCTCGGTGCGATGCGGTGCGGTGGTGTCACGGCTCGGTGCGATACGGTGCGGTGGTGTCACGGCTCGGTGCGATACGGTGCGGTGGTGTCACGGCTCGGTGCGATACGGTGCGGTGGTGTCACGGCTCGGTGCGATACGGTGCGGTGGTGTCACGGCTCGGTGCGATGGTGGTGCGGTGGTGTCACGGCTCGGCGATGCGGTGGGTGGTGTCACGGCTCGGTGCGATACGGTGGGTGGTGTCACGGCTCGGTACGATACGGTACGGTGGTGTCACGGTACGGTTTCGATACATCAACAAAATAAATGCCTGAGAAATATGTGATTTTGTGTTTAGATTTCCCATTATAATAGTAACATGGGTAGCTTGAATTCTCAGAAGCATATGGAAAGGAAAAAAAACAGCAGTGCCTGCCTTGTAACATGAAATAAAATAATCATTTAAAACAGAACTTCAACAAGAGTGTGTCCAGAAGCATATATCAACATTAAGTCACATAGCAGTTGAACAAAATAGGACCACTTGAGACTGGTTACTTGAAAACAATATTTGATTTTTGGGGGGATTTTCACGTTTTCTTTAAGATGAGTCTATCCACATTATCTGCAGTGAGCACAGATCGGCTTGCTGTGACAATACCAGCCTCTGTGGAGAGTACCCTCTCGCTAGGGACAGAAGTCCCAGACACAGCCAGCCTCTGTGGAGAATACCCTCTCGCTAGGGACAGAGGTCCCAGACACAGCCAGCCGCTGTGGAGAATACCCCCTCGCTAGGGACAGAGGTCCCAGACACAGCCAGCCTCTGTGGAGAATACCCTCTCGCTAGGGACAGAGGTCCCAGACACAGCCAGCCGCTGTGGAGAATACCCTCTCGCTAGGGACAGAGGTCCCAGACACAGCCAGCCTCTGTGGAGAATACCCTCTCGCTAGGGACAGAGGTCCCAGACACAGCCAGCCGCTGTGGAGAATACCCTCTTGCTAGGGACAGAGGTCCCAGACACAGCCAGCCGCTGTGGAGAATACCCTCTCGCTAGGGACAGAGGTCCCAGACACAGCCAGCCGCTGTGGAGAATACCCTCTCGCTAGGGACAGAGGTCCCAGACACAGCCAGCCGCTGTGGAGAATACCCTCTCGCTAGGGACAGGGGTCCCAGACACAGCCAGCCTCTGTGGAGAATACCCTCTCGCTAGGGACAGGGGTCCCAGACACAGCCGGCCTCTGTGGAGAATACCCTCTCGCTAGGGACAGAGGTCCCAGACACAGCCAACCGCTGTGGAGAATACCCTCTCGCTAGGGACAGAGGTCCCAGACACAGCCAGCCGCTGTGGAGAATACCCTCTCGCTAGGGACAGGGGTCCCAGACACAGCCAGCCTCTGTGGAGAATACCCTCTCGCTAGGGACAGAGGTCCCAGACACAGCAAGCTGCTGTGGAGAATACCCTCTCGCTAGGGACAGAGGTCCCAGACACAGCCAGCCTCTGTGGAGAATACCCTCTCGCTAGGGACAGAGGTCCCAGACACAGCCAGCCTCTGTGGAGAATACCCCCTCGCTAGGGACAGAGGTCCCAGACACAGCCAGCCTCTGTGGAGAATACCCTCTCGCTAGGGACAGAGGTCCCAGACACAGCCAGCCTCTGTGGAGAATACCCTCTCGCTAGGGACAGAGGTCCCAGACACAGCCAGCCTCTGTGGAGAATACCCTCTCGCTAGGGACAGAGGTCCCAGACACAGCCAGCCTCTGTGGAGAATACCCTCTCGCTAGGGACAGAGGTCCCAGACACAGCCAGCCTCTGTGGAGAATACCCTCTCGCTAGGGACAGAGGTCCCAGACACAGCCAGCCTCTGTGGAGAATACCCTCTCGCTAGGGACAGAGGTCCCAGACTCAGCCAGCCTCTGTGGAGAATAACTAATGAGCTAGGGCTGCATACAGCTAATAATAATAATAATAATAATAATCCATAATAATAATAATAATAATAATAATAATAATAATAATAATAATATATGCCATTTAGCAGACGCTTTTATCCAGCCTCTGTCATAGAATAAACTTATTTGTTTTTACAGAGGTCCCAGACAACCAGCCTACTGTGGATATTTTTCTTGGTTTATGGACAGAATATATCCCAATTACATATATCCAGCCTAATCTATGATTAATGTATTGTCTCGCAGTGCGACAGGAGGTCCCAGGGACACGGTTAAATATGCCACTGTGGAGTTTCACCCTAGTTTTGATGCTTCCCATCGAATCTGTAGTTAGAATCTGTAGATGCTCATTGCTCAAGGACAGAGGTCACTCTAGACACAGCCAGCTCTAATGACAACCCTTATGCTAGTATGTGTATGAGTCTCTATTTCCCTTAGCAACAATCCTCTAACCATGACATTGATTCTCTACTAATGATAGGTTGTACAGACTCTGGTGTTGACACAGCTGGTGTTTGTTCAGAGGACAGAGATGGCTATCACGGGCAGGTCAGACCCCAGCCACCGCCTGTGTGTGTGTGTGTGTGTGTGTGTGGTCCCACACCTGGGCCTCTGTGTTATTTAAATACTTTTTGTTTTCTGTATATTTGAGTATATCCAAATACACAGCCCAAAACATGAATTTTAATAATTTTAATGGTCGGAGCTTGTAAAAACAAAAAATATATAATAATAAAATTGTATTTGAAAATATTTCCATATACCTAGGATAAATGCATGGGATGTATTTGAGTATTTTCAAATACTTTCAGTCATACAAACACATTCCAATATTCAACTATTTGTTTTTTCCAAAGAAAGTTATCTGTATAGTTATTTTTCAAATGTATTGAAAAATAACTGAAATACCTGAAATAATATTTGAATTGGTGTGGTAGAGGCACCTGGTTCCACACCCTGTACACTGGGCCATTGGCCACCAGCTATAGTGGAAATCACTACCTGCTGAGTGCTATGATGAAGAACATGTCAAAACACAGACACACACATGCGCGCACACTCCCCATAGCTCTGAGGCTCTGACATCGTTGACCCAGGGGTGTCCATGGGGTCTAGCTGCACTTGGTTCCCCATCAGAGTTCATAATGTGCAGACAGAGAGCATGAGAAGAGAGGGGACACTCCTCACCCTAAGAACTTGGGAAGTGAAAAGATGTTTACACTTTGACAGCATTCCTCTACAACTCCCCTTCCAATCACTGCTGTATGAGAGGTTACACACCCTGTACACTGGGCCCCTGGCCACCAGCTAAATGAGAGGTTACACACCCTGTACACTGGCCCCTGGCCACCAGCTAAATGAGAGGTTACACACCCTGTACACTGGGCCCCTGGCCACCAGCTAAATGAGAGGTTAAACACCCTGTACACTGGGCCCCTGGCCACCAGCTAAATGAGAGGTTACACACCCTGTACACTGGGCCCCTGGCCACCAGCTAAATGAGGTTACACACACTGGGCCCCTGGCCACCAGCTAAATGAGGTTACACGCCCTGTACACTGGGCCCCTGGCCACCAGCTAAATGATAGGTTTTGTTTTCCCCTGTACCATTTGAGGTTATCCAAATACACAGGGCCCAAAACCACCAGTTTTGAGGTTACACGTATGTACACTGGGCCCCTCATTTGTAAATGAAAAAACCCTATACACTGGGCCCCTGGCCACCAGCTAAATGAGGTTACAACCCTGTACACTGGGCCCCTGACCACCAGCTAAATGAGGTTAAACCCTGTACACTGGGCCCCTGTATTAAATGAGAGGTTACACACCTGTACACTGGCCCCTGGCCACCAGCTTCCAATGAGAGGTTACACACCCTGTACACTGGGCCCCTGGCCACAGCTAAATGAGAGGTTAAACACCCTGTACACTGGGCCCCTGGCCACCAGCTAAATGAGAGGTTACAACTATGTTGGGCCCCTGGCCAAAGCTAAATGAGGTTATCACCCTGTACACTATTTTGGCAAAGCTAAATGAAAAATAACTGGGCCCCTACCAGCTAAATAATATTTGAACTGGGCCCCTGGCCACCAGCTAAATGAGGTTAGGGCCCCTGGCACCTTAAATGGTTCACACCCTGTACACTGGGCCCCTGGCCACCAGCTAAATGTGGAAATCACTACCTGCTGGGCCCCTGTTATGATGAAGAACATGTTAAAACACAGACACACACATGCCCCTGACCACCAGCTAAATGAGGTTACACACCCAGGGGTGTACACTGGGCCCCTGGCCACCAGCTAAATGAGAGGTTACACACCCTGTACACTGGGCCCCTGGCCACCCATGGGGTCTAGCACTTGGTTCCCCATCAGAGTTCATAACGTGCAGACAGAAATGAGGTTACACACCCTGTACAACTGGGAAGTGAAAAGATGTTTACACTTTGGGCCCCTAGCATTCACACTGTACACTGGGCCCCTTCCAATCACTGCTGTATGAGAGATTACACACACTGGGCCCCTGACCACCAGCTAAATGAGAGGTTACACACACTGGGCCCCTGGCCACCAGCTAAATGAGAGGTTACACACCCTGTACACTGGGCCCTGACCACCAGCTAAATGAGGTTACACACCCTGTACACTGGGCCCCTGGCCACCAGCTAAATGAGAGTTACACACCCTGTACACTGGGCCCCTGACCACCAGCTAAATGAGAGGTTACACACCCTGTACACTGGGCCCCTGACCACCAGCTAAATGAGAGGTTACACACCCTGTACTGGGCCCCTGACCACCAGCTAAATGAGAGGTTACACACACTGGGCCCCTGACAACCAGCTAAATGAGAGGTTACACACACTGGGCCCCTGACCACCAGCGAAATGAGAGGTTACACACACTGGGCCCCTGACCACCAGCGAAATGAGAGGTTACACACACTGGGCCCCTGGCCACCAGCTAAATGAGAGGTTGTGCTGTGATATAGAATGGGATTATTGTGTCTGTTTGCTTTATACCCGTCCTTCATGATGATGTAGGACGTTGCTGTTTGAGTCAATGATGTGTATGTGAAGGATGTCGTTACGATGACTTTGATGTGTAATGACTGCATTCCAAGCCTCTTTTGAAAGATCAGAAGGCTAGGTGCTGTTTTACAAGAGGCCCACCTTTTCATTTAATATTTTCATATCTAAACTGTGTTTTTACCTGAGGCCTCTGAATGAGTCCCAAATGCACCCTATGCACTTCTTTTGACCAGGGCCTATAGTGGTCTGGTCAGAAATAGTGCACTATAACAGAGAATAGGGTGTCACTTGGGACTCATTCTGTCTATCTATGCAGACCAGGCCTCAGAATCATGTATTGTAATAGCAAAGTTGTGTTTTAAACCAAATAGATATGTCTCTCTGTGTCTAATTATTAAGTCTGCTGTTTTTAAAGTGCTTTGCTCCAGACACTTTAAAAAAGCTTTCAGGTTGATGAGATTGTTAAGTCGGTAAGACAGAAGATGAATAAGTCTCTGTTTTGTGTTTTCTCCAGGTGAGGAAACGGTGTTAGCGATTTGACCGGACGAGGAAGTCATCTCTCCAGAGAGGTGAGATATATATTTATTTACATGAACGTCACTCTTCCACTGACTTATTGTGTCGCAGCACCAGAGGATTGTATCAACAACCCCAGTTCATGTATCACATTCAGTGTAGACTTGTTACGTGTTTTAATGAAAAGACATGGCTGTTGTCTCAAGTGAGTCATGTGCAGTAGGCTCAGCATTGTTCTGCATGGACATCTTTCTCCACCGTGAGTCATGTGCAGTAGGCTCAGCATTGTTCTGCATGGACATCTTTCTCCACCGTGAGTCATGTGCAGTAGGCTCAGCATTGTTCTGCATGGACATCTTTCTCCACCGTGAGTCATGTGCAGTAGGCTCAGCATTGTTCTGCATGGACATCTTTCTCCACCGTGAGTCATGTGCAGTAGGCTCAGCATTGTTCTGCATGGACATCTTTCTCCACCGTGAGTCATGTGCAGTAGGCTCAGCATTGTTCTGCATGGACATCTTTCTCCACCGTGAGTCATGTGCAGTAGGCTCAGCATTGTTCTGCATGGACATCTTTCTCCACCGTGAGTCATGTGCAGTAGGCTCAGCATTGTTCTGCATGGACATCTTTCTCCACCGTGAGTCATGTGCAGTAGGCTCAGCATTGTTCTGCATGGACATCTTTCTCCACCGTGAGTCATGTGCAGTAGGCTCAGCATTGTTCTGCATGGACATCTTTCTCCACCGTGAGTCATGTGCAGTAGGCTCAGCATTGTTCTGCATGGACATCTTTCTCCACCGTGAGTCATGTGCAGTAGGCTCAGCATTGTTCTGCATGGACATCTTTCTCCACCGTGAGTCATGTGCAGTAGGCTCAGCATTGTTCTGCATGGACATCTTTCTCCACCGTGAGTCATGTGCAGTAGGCTCAGCATTGTTCTGCATGGACATCTTTCTCCACCGTGAGTCATGTGCAGTAGGCTCAGCATTGTTCTGCATGGACATATTTCTCCACCGTGAGTCATGTGCAGTAGGCTCAGCATTGTTCTGCATGGACATCTTTCTCCACCGTGAGTCATGTGCAGTAGGCTCAGCATTGTTCTGCATGGACATCTTTCTCCACCGTGAGTCATGTGCAGTAGGCTCAGCATTGTTCTGCATGGACATCTTTCTCCACCGTGAGTCATGTGCAGTAGGCTCAGCATTGTTCTGCATGGACATCTTTCTCCACCGTGAGTCATGTGCAGTAGGCTCAGCATTGTTCTGCATGGACATCTTTCTCCACCGTGAGTCATGTGCAGTAGGCTCAGCATTGTTCTGCATGGACATCTTTCTCCACCGTGAGTCATGTGCAGTAGGCTCAGCATTGTTCTGCATGGACATCTTTCTCCACCGTGAGTCATGTGCAGTAGGCTCAGCATTGTTCTGCATGGACATCTTTCTCCACCGTGAGTCATGTGCAGTAGGCTCAGCATTGTTCTGCATGGACATCTTTCTCCACCGTGAGTCATGTGCAGTAGGCTCAGCATTGTTCTGCATGGACATCTTTCTCCACCGTGAGTCATGTGCAGTAGGCTCAGCATTGTTCTGCATGGACATCTTTCTCCACCGTGCCACAGACACAGTTCTCAAACATAAACAGACACTCTGGGTTGACACTTTCTTATTTTGGAAATGCTGAACTAACAAATGATATGGCTTTGATTTGTCTGTTGATGGTCACTCTGCCTGTCTGGCGAGACGTTTTACTGTGGTTACACACACACACACACACACACACACACACACACCACAAGATGTTTTACTGCTTTTGGAAGTTGTCCTACATGGGAAATAGTGACTGGTTTTGTCTCCCTAAAATGTTCAGTTTCCAGTCTGTCTCTCTCCTCTTCCTCCCTTGTTCCTCTCCTCCTCCGTCTGTGGTTGAAGAGGGCCTGACCATGCCTCTCCTATGTCATCTGATTTGTTTAACATTTCTTCATCTCCTCATCATTTTTCGCCGGCTCAGTCTGGTCTAGACGTTTTCCTTGACGTACCGACCTGTCGTGTTGGCCTGTCAACATTATCCAGGGAACGTGTCTGACACAATGAGACACGTCAGCAAGCAGTCAGCATTGTTTTCCCCTTGGCCTGGGTCTGGCCTGGGTCTGGCCTGGGCATATAGTGTCTGCCTGGGGCTTGGCAACCTGCCAGAGTAGGAACTGAATGAGCAAAGATGCTCTAAACCGACTAGACCGAGGAGGGGGAGGGGGGAGGAGGGAGGGGGGTGTTTTATGAGCTTTGTCAAGGTTGCTATCTGAGCTATCTCCGTTTTCACTGTAGTTTTATCTTTGAATCAACCAGTCTTTAACCTTTAACTAGGCAAGTCAATTGCTTTCTTATGGAATGAGACGGCTTGCATGTAGAGCTTTCACCATTTTAATTGTCCGTGGACATAGTCTGTCTGCTTGGTTTGTCGTCTGTCTGCGTGGTGCGTCGTCTGTCTGCGTGGTGCGTCGTCTGTCTGCGTGGTGCGTCGTCTGTCTGCGTGGTGCGTCGTCTGTCTGCGTGGTGCGTCGTCTGTCTGCGTGGTGCGTCGTCTGTCTGCGTGGTGCGTCGTCTGTCTGCGTGGTGCGTCGTCTGTCTGCGTGCGTCGTCTGTCTGCTCTGCTCTGCGCGTGCGTCGTCCGTCTGCTCTGCGCGGTGCGTCGTCTGTCTGCGCGGTGCGTCATCCGTATTTAGGATTTGCAGTTAAGCGAGGCTGCTAATCTCTCTGGCTAAGCTCCTTATACTGCGTTTATACATTACACCACAATGGAAAGTGGATTTGAGTTTGTCACTTTTAAGCTAGTTAATAATTTCATAGTGCTTTTTCTGTCTTATCTTGCCTCTACCAATATCTGAAGAGACAAAAGTCTGAAAATGACGAATTCTTATTTGTGGGCTGGTTCTGTTTTCGTGTTAAAATACTTGTGTGATGATGCAAGTTAACAATGGTGTTGGAGTGAAATAGAGAATTGAGGCCAAATGTCTTTCTCTCCCCCTCCTCTCTATGCGTTTCCATGTGGTTAATTTATTCCATTCCTCCAAGGCAGTCTGATGTGACTAATGTCTAGGCCAGGGGTACACACACACACACAGCACAGACAGACAGAGGACCAGGCATTCCAAGGGGTTGTGAGGGCGTCAGCCCAGAGAGGTACACCCATTACCCCTGAAAGGAGGACCGGAGGAGGGAAAAAAGGAGAGAACGAATAGAGAGAAAAAGCTGCATGACTCGTAAACCTTTAACAGGACCGGATGGATGGATGGGTGGATGTGAAGGGTTCAGTACCAACCATGCAAGGTCCAGTTGTTCCTCTCGTTCTCTCCCTCTGTCATTCACCCTGGTAAGAGCTATGCTAGCTGTACTAGACCAGTGTGTAGGACAGTAAAGAGACCTTGCTAGCTCCCTGGGCCACCATTTTAAACCTACACACACACATCACATGTTTGTTTTACTATCCTTGTGGGGACCAAAACATTTCTTCCCATTCAGAATCATATTCTCCAGAACCCTAAACTTAGCCTAAAATGGCCTGTTTTCTTGTGGGGCCCAACACATTTCCACACTTGTCTGAACTTTCCTTGTTTTATTATCCTTGTGAGAACTTATTGTCCCCACAAAGATAGTAATACCAAAAACACACACGCTCGCACAGAGCTCCCTGGGCTGCCATTTAAACCTCTTCTCCTCCCCAGACCCACGTGAAACACTCAGCTGTAAGTCTAACACGCTCCACACTGACTCCTGATCGGCAGGACTTCTCGCAGTAATGATGTCATGCACCTTGTTATTATGATGTAATCGTTATGACCGCTCCATCTGGTCATGTTTAAAGACCGCTCAGTGGTTACCCATGTGAGTCCCAAGTATATCAGTCTCTCACAATGTGCAGTGCCTTCAGAAAGTATTCAAATCCCTGAACTTATTCCATATTTTATGTTACAGCCTGAATTCAAAATGTATACAATTGAGCTTTTCTCACCCATCTACACACAATACTCCATAATGACAAAGGGAAAATATGTTTTTGGAAATGTTTGCAAATCTATTGAAAATGAAATTTAGAAATATATCCAATTTGCATAAGTATTCACACCCATGAGTCAATACTTTTTTTTAGAATCCTCTTTGGCAGCGATTACAGCTGAGAGTCTTTCTGGGTAAGTCTAAGAGCTTTCCACTCCTGGATTGTGCAATATTTGCCTATTATTCTTTTCAAAATTCTTCAAACTCTGTCAAATTGGTTGTTGATCATTTCTAGACAACTATTTTCAGGTCTTGCCAGTGAACCAGATTTTCCTCTAGGATTTTGCATATGCTTAGCTCCAGTCAGTTTCTTTTTTTATCCTGAAAAACTCCCCAGTCCTTAACGATTACAAGAATACCCATAACATGATGCAGCCACCACTATGCTTGAAAATATGGTGAGTGGTACTCAGTAATGTGTTGTATTGGATTTCCTCCAATGTAACACTTTGGATTCAAGACAAAAAGTGAATTGCATTGCCACATTTTTTGCAGTATTACTTTAGCGCCTTGTTGCAAACATGATGCATGTTTTGTAATATTCTCTACAGGCTTTCTTCTTTTCACTCTGTCAATTAGGTTAGTATTGTAGAGTAACTACAATGTGGTTGATCCATCCCCAGTTTTCTCCTATCACAGACATTAGTCACCATTGACTGAAATCCCTGAGCAGTTTTCTTCCTCTCCGGCAACTGAGTTAGAAAGAACGTCTGTATCTATGTAGTGACTCTGCTCTTTTAAAAAAGAAACGTTTATTGTCTACCAATAGGTGCCTTTCTTTGGTCAAATATTTGTTTAAAGTTCATTGCTCCCGACTGAGGGACCTTACAATTATCTGTATGTGTGGGGTACAGGGATGAGGTAGTCATTAAACATAATGTTCAACACTATTATTGCACACAGCGTGAGTCCGTGCAACTTATTCTGCGATTTGTTTTAACATTTTATTCCTGAATTTATTTAGGCTTTGCCATAACAAAGAGACATTTCAGCTTTTTAATTTTGTAATGAATTTATAACAGTTTTGATCAACACAATTCCACTTTGACATTAAGTTTTTTTTTTTAGGCCAGAGACAAATAAATCTTAATTTAATCCATTTTAAATGAAGTCAAAGGATGTGAATACTTAGAAGGCATGTGGTGTTGGTAGTTGGTAGTGCTGCTATGGTGTTGGTAGTTGGTAGTGCTGCTATGGTGTTGGTAGTTGGTAGTGCTGCTATGGTGTTGGTAGTTGGTAGTGCTGCTATGGTGTTGGTAGTTGGTAGTGCTGCTATGGTGTTGGTAGTTGGTAGTGCTGCTATGGTGTTGGTAGTTGGTAGTGCTGCTATGGTGTTGGTAGTTGGTAGTGCTGCTATGGTGTTGGTAGTTGGTAGTGCTGCTATGGTGTTGGTAGTTGGTAGTGCTGCTATGGTGTTGGTAGTGCTGCTATGGTGTTGGTAGTGCTGCTATGGTGTTGGTAGTGCTGCTATGGTGTTGGTAGTGCTGCTATGGTGTTGGTAGTGCTGCTATGGTGTTGGTAGTGCTGCTATGGTGTTGGTAGTGCTGCTATGGTGTTGGTAGTGCTGCTATGGTGTTGGTAGTGCTGCTATGGTGTTGGTAGTGCTGCTATGGTGTTGGTAGTGCTGCTATGGTGTTGGTAGTGCTGCTATGGTGTTGGTAGTTGGTAGTGCTGCTATGGTGTTGGTAGTTGGTAGTGCTGCTATGGTGTTGGTAGTTGGTAGTGCTGCTATGGTGTTGGTAGTTGGTAGTGCTGCTGTAGCTTGGCATCCTCTACTCCTCTGCTCTAATCATCTGGCTTTACCCAGTGTCTTATCTCTCTCTGTGGAGTAGAGCAAACACTCTCTCTCTCTGTCTCTCTGGCTCTCTGTCTCTCTGGCTCTCTGTCTCTCTGGCTCTCTCTGGAGCAAACTAATGGACAGATGCAAGCAGCCTGGATCCTCTCTACCGGTGTCGATTCCTCTAAAGGACAGATATGCAGTCTGGCTCTCTGCCCACACAACCTCTCCACTGATAGAACGTCTCCCTCACATGTGTCTTGGTTGGAGTTGAATTTAAGAGCCTGGTAAAAATCTGTACGTCCAGGAGGTCTTCATTTGTAGAAAATGTAAGAAGCATGTGGAGGGAGATTCTAGATGTGGCTTGGCCAAAGTGACTGTGTGTCTGTGTGAGTGAGACAGAGAGTTGCAGAAACCCAGTGGACGGGTGGTAGTCCATATGGATCTTGAGGCTTAGCCGAAGTGACGGGTTGAAATTGTGGTGATTTGAAAGGTATGTAAGTGATATCAGGTTTTTGAAAGTGAGTGTTGGGGGGGGGGGGGGGGTTGTTGTATGTTAGGGTGTCTGCAGACTGCCATTCTCTCACTCTCTCTATCTCTATCTCTAGTAGTGACCTCAGAGCCATAGAATGCTGAAAACACAGTAGAGTTAGTTTATCTGCTAAACACTGGCCTGAGAGCTGACAGGCTGGGCTTCACACACACACACACACACACACACACACACACACACACACACACACACACACACACACACACACACACACACACACACACACACACACACACACACACACGGGGCCGGGGGGAAACGGCACTGGGCCGCTCCAGATTAATCAGTAGGGGTGTTTCCCTGACACATACCAGCTGTGCTGGTCTCCATGGGGACACACAGTGACTCATCGCTATTGGACCAGACTCACCGGACCTTGGCTGTGTGTGGCTGTATTGATTGGCAGTGTGTTTACAGCAGGGTATGATTTGTTTGTAGTGGTTTCAATTAAGGAAAGTTTAAGGAAGTTTTTTTGTTGCAGTGTATTGATGATGTTGAAGTGGCCATGACGTGGCTGTCAGTGACTTTTCAAGGTTATTTAGTACATGTATTGCGGGTGTGTGTGTGTGCATCATTTTGGGAGGGAGATGGGTGCGGTCAGTGTGTTGTTTTCAGTTTTGGCCCGCCAGCTCTGTTCTGTCTCCTATCATGCTTCTATCACACTGTATCTCCTGGGGCCTCTCTACAGCTGGCTGATGTGAGATCTCAGTCAACCAGGCTAGTGTTAGCAGTCAACCCTGACAAACCCACACGGACGCACACACACGCAACAATGTATGCATACTCTGTCTCTCTCTTCACACACACATCCCCTCCAGCTCTGGCTGGTAGTCTGTGTGGTCTTTGTAGCGCCGAGTGGCCACAAACGACAGCATTGTCCTCAGGGAGGCTGAGAAACTTGGAGCGCAAACTCTCTCCTCAAGCAGTGTCAGGCCAGTCCACTGCTCCATTCAACTCAATGGGCTGTTTCAGCAAGAACTCCTCAAGGAGAGAGAGGAGAGATATGATTGGAGAAGAGGAGGAAGAGAGTTGAAGAGGAGATCATGTAGGAGGGAGTTGAGTAAGAGGAGAGGACGAAGATGGGAGGAGAGAGAGTTGAAGAGGGGAGAAAGAGAGAGCGTTGAAATATAATGAAGGGTAGAGGAGGTGAGGGGTTCAGGAAAGGTCAACTGCTACAGGCAGAATAGAATGAGAAGGAATGCTAGACTAGGTGATATAAGGTTGTTGTATGGTAGAATATTACTACAGGAATGTTAGATTTTATAGTCAGTGTACAGGACATTGACTAAAGATGGGTATTAACTTTCTATTACACGGTAGTAAATTCATGTGTAGGATAGGAGAGGGAGTTTTGGGTGCATTCATGTTGAATAAGTACATCTATTAGCTGATCATCCCAGGCTAAGATATGATCTACTGCCACTTACTGATGGAGAGGAGGAGTGGAGAAGGTCCTCTGGGTTTTACAAGTGGGAGGAGTGGAGAAGCTCCTCTGGGTTTTACAAGTGGGAGGAGTGGAGAAGCTCCTCTGGCTTTTACAAGTGGGAGGAGTGGAGAAGCTCCTCTGGCTTTTACAACTGGGAGGAGTGGAGAAGCTCCTCTGGGTTTTACAACTGGGAGGAGTGGAGAAGCTGGGTTTTAGGGGAGGAGTGGAGAAGCTCCTCTGGCTTTTACAACTGGGAGGAGTGGAGAAGCTCCTGGGTTTTACAACTGGGAGGAGTGGAGAAGCTCCTCTGGGAGGAGGGAGAAGCTTCTGGCTTTTACAACTGGGAGGAGTGGAGAAGCTCCTCTGGGTTTTACAACTGGGAGGAGTGGAGAAGGTCCTCTGGGTTTTACAACTGGGAGGAGTGGAGAAGGTCCTCTGGGTTTTACAACTGGGAGGAGTGGAGAAGGTCCTCTGGGTTTTAAACTGGGAGGAGGGAGAAGGTCCTCTGGGTTTTACAACTGGGAGGAGTGGAGAAGGTCCTCTGGGTTTTACAACTGGGAGGAGTGGAGAAGGTCCTCTGGGTTTTACAACTGGGAGGAGTGGAGAAGGTCCTCTGGGTTTTACAACTGGGAGGAGTGGAGAAGGTCCTCTGGGTTTTACAAGTGGGAGGAGTGGAGAAGGTCCTCTGGGTTTTACAAGTGGGAGGAGTGGAGAAGCTCCTCTGGGTTTTACAAGTGGGAGGAGTGGAGAAGGTCCTCTGGGTTTTACAAGTGGGAGGAGTGGAGAAGGTCCTCTGGGTTTTACAAGTGGGAGGAGTGGAGAAGAGTTGAGGGGTAAAGGTTTTAAAGGGCCACAAGTGACAGGTAAGTAGCGGTTAAGAGCGTTGGGCCAATAACCAAAAGGTCGCTCGTTCGAATCTCTGAGCCGACTAGGTGAAAAATCTGCTCACGAGCCCTTGAGCAAGGCACTTAACCCTAATTTCTCCTGTAAGTTGTGATAGAAAATTCAGTATTTACCTGGTTTATTTGATATTAATATCGATTCATATTTAACTAAGACATTTCTATCCTGCTAGTGTCTGTATTTTCATGGGCTCCACTCCAGTTCCCTGCAGCTAATCTGGGCGTATGGTCACCAGAGATGGCTTGAGCTGACAAGAGTTAAAGACTGCATTACATAGACAAGAATGTGTTTTACTAGAGATAGTCTAGGAGTAGAACAATCCCTCATTGTCTCTAAATCCTCCTTGCATATGAGAAACTAAGCCAGGGTGGGGTTAAGACGACAACCCACATGCAGATTTTTGTGCTTATTTTTGAACCATTATTTAACTAGGCAAGCCAGTTAAGAACAAATTCTTATTTACAATGACGGCCTACCGGGGAACAGTGTGGTAACTGCCTTGTTCAGGGGCAGAACGACACATTTTTACCTTGTCAGCTCAGGGATTTGATCCAGCAACCTTTTGGTTACTGGCCCAACGCTCTAACCATGAGGCTCAGCAGTGTAGATGCGCCGCTATAGCCTTGGGTTCGATCCTGTGCCTCAACCGGCCATGACCAGGAGCCCCATAGGACGGTGCACAATTGGCCCAGCGCCATCTGAGGTAGGGAAGGGTTTGGCCAGTGGGTTTTCCTTGGTTCATCGTGCTCTAACGACTCTCATTGACTGGGCTGGGCACCTGCAAGCTGACTCCGGTCGTCAGTCGAACTGTGTTTTTTCCGACATATTGGTGCGGCTGACATCCGGGTTAAGAGAGCAGTGTGACAAGAACTAGACAGCCAGGCGGGTCATGTTTCAGAGGACGCAGGACTCAACCTTCTCTCAAAAGCCCATTGAGTAGTAGAGCTGAGCCAACGGACCAAATTCAGGGAGAAAAAGGGTTTAAAAAATAAGGTTGTGGCCATACCACCCTTAACGTGCCTGTTCAGGGTCGGGCCTGGTTAGTACTGGGACGGGAGACCGTCTGGGAATACCAACTGCAGTAAGCAAAAAAGACAAGACTGAAAGTTACGGGATAGTTTCATGTAAAGGCCTTAGTAATTGTATATAAAAAAATTTAAACGCAGTACTATATTGAACAATATACTGTGCCAAATACTCAGGTATGTCCCATCTGCAAACTGTACAATGGTTGGTTTAGAGGAAACGTGTTGTTATTAACTGACTAATTCCATTTGCTAACAGGTATCATAGCAATCTAGGTACCAGTCACCGATAGGACCACAGCAAACAATCACCCACAATTATTATTATTAATAGCAAATCGTAACAAGATTTATAAAATTCTTCCATTGTGTTTTTGCATTTAATGTACTCAGATGTGCAAACTAAATTCCAAATGTCATGGAAAAATTGAAAAAACACTATCTAATATCCTCAGAAAATCTGGCAGTCTGTGTGGAAATATGTTGCAACAGCGTGTTGTTGAAGTCAGAGAATGTGAGTATATAACTAATGGAGTTTGGGAGTCTGGTGGTCCGTGTGCCTGGATCCCTGTGTTTGTATCCTAAACACTCTATTCAATACATAATGCCTATGTGCCCTGGTCAAAAGTAGTGCACTATATAGGGGATATGGTGCCATTTAGGATGCTGTGTCTCCAATGGAGGCTTTGCCGTTAATCCACATGGGCCGTCTCAACGCTGGATCATAACTGAGATGTTATTAGCTAGATGCTTTCAATGTGTCAGTGTGAAAATTAAGACGGTATTTTCTATGTCAGCAGCTTGATGTGGTAGTCTGTTTTCTATGATGATGATGATGGCTAGTGATCTATGTGTTTTTAATAATACACTGCTCAAAAAAATAAAGGGAACACTTAAACAACACAATGTAGGGTTAGGTCAATCAAGTCAAGTCAATCACACTTCTGTGAAATCAAACTGTCCACTTTGGAAGCAACACTGATTGACAATAAATTTCACATGCTGTTGTGCAAATGGAATAGACAACAGGTGGGAATGATAGGCAATTAGCAAGACACCCCCAATAAAGGAGTGGTTCTGCAGGTGGGGACTACAGACCACTTCTCAGTTCCTATGCTTCCTGGTTGATGTTTTGGTCACTTTTGAATGCTGGTGATTGCTTTCACTCTAGTGGTAGCATGAGACTGAGTCTACAAATGACTGAGTCTACAGCTCATCCAGGATGGAACATCAATGCGAGCTGTGGCAAGAAGGTTTGCTGTGTCTGTCAGCGTAGTGTCCAGAGCATGGAGGCACTACCAGGAGACAGGCCAGTACATCAGGAGACGTGGAGGAGGCCGTAGGAGGGCAACAACCCAGCAACCGGACCGCTACCTCCACCTTTGTGCAAGGAGGAGCAGGAGGAGCACTGCCAGAGCCCTGCAAAATGACCTCCAGCAGGCCACACATGTGCATGTGTCTGCTCAAACGGTCAGAAACAGACTCCATGAGGATGGTATGAGGGCCCAACTTCCACAGGTGGGGGTTGTGCTTACAGCCCAAAACCGTGCAGGACGTTTGGCATTTGCCAGAGAACACCAAGATTGGCAAGCAGGTTCACACTGAGCACATGTGACAGAGTCTGGAGACGCAGTGGAAAAGGTTCTGCTGCCTGCAAAATCCTCCAGCATGACCGGTTTGGCGGTGGGTCAGTCATGGTGTGGGGTGCCATTTCTTTGGGTGGCCGCACAGCCCTCTATGTGACTGCCATTAGGTACCGAGATGAGATCCTCAGACCCCTTGTGAGACCATATGCTGGTATGGTTGGCCCTGGGTTCCTCCTAATGCAAGACAATGGTAGACCTCATGTGGCTGGAGTATGTCAGCAGTTCCTGCAAGAGGAAGGCATTGATGCTAAGACTGGCCCACCCGTTCCCCAGACCTGAATCCAATTGAGCACATCTGGGACATCATGTCTCGCTCCATCCACCAACGCCACATTGCACCACAGACTGTCCAGGAGTTGGCATTAGTCCAGGTCTGGTAGGAGATCCCTCAGGAGACCATCCGCCACCTCATCAGGAGCATGCCCAGGCGTTGTAGGGAGGTCATACAGGCACGTGGAGGCCACACACAATACTGAGCCTCATTTTGACTTTTGACTCTTTTAAGGACATTACATCAAAGTTGGATCAGCCTGTAGTGTGGTTTTCCACTTTAATTTTGAGTTTGACTCCAAATCCAGACCTCCATGGGTTGATACATTTGATTTCCATTGATAATTTTTGTGTGATTTTATTGTCAGCACATTCAACTATGTAAAGAAAAAAGTATTTAATAAGAATATTTCATTCATTCAGATCTAGGATGTGTTATTTTAGTGTTCCCTTTATTTTTTTGAGCAGTGTATATAATATATTGTAGTTTGCCTGTGGAGTGGCCGATCTAATGTTTTTTTAATTGTATGTTGTTTAGGTGTAATGGAACGAAATATCGACCATAACGAATTCAATTGAATGATCTATTCTGGTATTAATACATTGAATGATCTCTATCGGATACATCCACATATTATGACCTCTCACACACACCAAGGTTGATTTGAAGGCAGAGTCCTGTCACTATAGTCACTGAGGATGCTGTATAGGAGTGCTTCTTGACTCGCCACAGACACATTCTCATTAGCAGTAAGATCCCATCCACCTCGGTCACACAGTATTACAGTCAAGGAACGTGCCAACGGTCACAGAAGCCCCCGACATCCATAACTAGGGTCAGGGATGGCCCCTGGACATGACTGGACCTCTGTTACACCAGACCGAAACAAAGAGAGAAGCATGAATGACTAATCTAGTCTAATGCCTGAAGTCCTTTTTTTTGGTCATTAAGTTCACAGACCCTTTTCACATGACTGAGCCGAGCTGTACTCTGCTCACCTGGTTGCACATCCACCATCGTTTCTTTAGCTGTGCTGGAAAGGATCATATGAAAATAAATGATCAGAGCCAGTGGAGGACAGTTCAGGTCGGCACAATAGTGTTTAAAGCAGAGCTCTGTTCCTGGAGAGATACCCTCCTGTAGGTTTCCACTCCAACCCTGTTCCTGTAGAGATACCCTCCTGTAGGTTTCCACTCCAACCCTGTTCCTGGAGAGATACCCTCCTGTAGGGTTCCACTCCAACCCTGTTCCTGTAGAGATACCCTCCTGTAGGTTTCCACTCCAACCCTGTTCCTGGAGAGATACCCTCCTGTAGGTTTTCACTCCAACCCTGTTCCTGGAGAGATACCCTCCTGTAGGTTTTCACTCCAACCCTGTTCCTGGAGAGATACCCTCCTGTAGGTTTTCACTCCAACCCTGTTCCTGGAGAGATACCCTCCTGTAGGTTCCCACTCTAACCCTGTTCCTGGAGAGATACCCTCCTGTAGGTTCCCACTCCAACCCTGTTCCTGGAGAGATACCCTCCTGTAGGTTTTCACTCCAACCCTGTTCCTGGAGAGATACCCTCCTGTAGGTTTTCCTCCAACCCTGTTCCTGGAGAGAAACCCTCCTGTAGGTTTTCACTCCAACCCTGTTCCTGGAGAGAAACCCTCCTGTAGGTTTTCACTCCAACCCTGTTCCTGGAGAGAAACCCTCCTGTAGGTTTTCACTCCAACCCTGTTCCTGGAGAGAAACCCTCCTGTAGGTTTTCACTCCAACCCTGTTCCTGGAGAGATACCCTGGTGATACTGATGTCATCCCCCCAGCCTCCACAATGGATTAGTCTACTTACACAGGCGTGAATCAGACAGGTGTCTCATGTGCCATAGAACATATATAGAACATATATATATTTGCGACTGCTTGACCCAAAAAATCTTGTTCTACCAACAGCCTGTCGACTAAATGTGGTCAGCCCTAAGATGCTTCAACAATACTCTGTGGTTGTTGGCTTGGAGTCACTTGTTCACTGAAACGGCTTGGAGTCACTTGTTCATCGTTTATAAGCTACGCGAGTACCCTTCCTCACTGAAGCGGCTTGGAGTCACTTGTTCAACGTTTATAAGCTATGTGAGTACGCTTCCTCACTGAAACAGAAAGCATCCAGAGAGTCATATGCCGCTCCACATCCCCCTCTTAATCTATATCTCTTCTATATGGTTGGATCTACACTCTTAGAGAAAAGGATTCCAAAAGGGTTCTTCTGCTGTCCCCATAGGAGAACCCTTTTTGGTTCCAGATAAAACCCTTTTTGGTTCAATGTAGATCCGTTTTGGGTTCCATTTAGTACACTTTGTGGAAAGGGGTTCTACATGGAACCCAAAATGGATCTACTTTTTTTGTTTGTTTACTGATTGGACATAAGCGGTCCGAAAAGAACACTTAGGCGACCCGCCCAACACTTATATATGCAGACAAACCCTGGACCTAGGGGTGAAGCGATACATCTCTGGACATGGATGGGAAATCTATAATGTTCTGTATAATGATGAAGAAATCATCATGTTGAACCAGGGATCTGATGGAGGGAGTTCTGAACACAGTACTAGATGTCCGTGGGAACTGTGTACAGTTGTGTGTTGAAGGAAATGGATATGATGCTAGATTTACTGCATGAATGGGTGGCGACTGACAATGTTGTTGCTATTAAAAGCAGTGCATTGTGTACATGTATTCACTGCTCAAACATTGAGGTTGAAACCCTTTTTTGTGTGTGTGTGTGTGTGTGTGTGTGTGTTAACATAACATCTCTATGTTCCTGACACACTATAATTCCTCATAGATGCTTATTACGTACAGTACAACCAGCGGGACAGTCTATACCAGAGAAGAAGAACTGGTTCTCTGTCCTCCATGATGGTCATACATGAATCACTCCCTCAACATCCCTTTACCTTCTAACTGTATAGTCACACCCCTTGACTATTTCCACATTTAGTTGTGTTACAACCTGAATTTAAAATGGATTAAATTGAGATTGTTTTGTCACTGGCCTACACACAATACCCCATCATGTCAAAGTGGAATTATGTTTCTTGAAATTTGTTCTAACTAAAAAAAATGAGGATCTGAAATGTCTTGAGTCAAGTATTCAACCCTTTTGTTATGACCTAAATAAGTTCAAGAGTAAAATGTGCTTAACAAGTCACATAATAAGTTGCATGGACTCACTCTGTGTGCAATAATAGTGTTTACCATTTTTTTAATGACTACCTCATCTCTGTGCCTCACACATAAAATCATCTGTATGGTCCCTCAGTCGAGCAGTCAATTTCAAACACCAATTCAAAAACAAAGTCCAGGGAGGATTTCCAATGCCTCGCGAGAAGGGCACCTAATGGTAGATGGGTAAAAATGAAAAAAGGAGACAGTGAATATCATGGAGCATGGTGAAGTTATTAATTCCACTTTGGATGGTGTATCAAAACACCCAGTCACTACAAAGATACAGGCATTCTTTCTAACTCAGTTGCCGGAGAGGAAGGACACCGCTCAGGGATTTCACCATGAGGCCAATGGTGACTTTAAAACAGTTAGAGTTGAATGATGTGATAGCAGAAAACTGAGGATGGATCAACAACACTGTAGTTACTCCACAATACTAACCTAATTGACAGAGTGAAAATAAGAAATCCTGTACAGAAACAAATATTTCAAAACATGAATCATGTTAGCAACAAGGCACGAAAGTAATTCTGCAAAATATTAGGCAAAGCAATTAACTTTTTGTCCTGAATAAAGTGTTGTTAAGTTTGGGACAAATCCAATGCAACACATTACTGAGTACCACTCCTCATATTTTCAAGCATAGTGGTGGCTGCATCATGTTATGGGTATGCTTGTAAATGTTAAGGACTGGGGAGATTATCAGGATAAAAATAAATGTAATGGAGCTAAGAACAGGCAAATTCCTAGAGGAAAATCTGGTTCAGTCTGCTTTCCACCAGGCACTGGGAGATAAATTCAGCAGGACAATAACCTAAAACACAAGACAAACTTTACACTGGAGTTGCTTACCAAAAAGATTGAATGTTCCTGAGTGTCGAAGTTAAAGTTTTGACTTAAATCTACATGAAAAACCTGAAAATGGCAATAGCAATGATCAGCAACCAATATGATGGAGCTTTTAGAATTTTGAAAATAATAATGGGCAAATGTTGCACAATCTAGGTATGGAAAGCTCTTAGACTTACCCAGAAAGACTCACAGCTGTAATCGCTGCTAAAGATGCTTCTACAAATTATTGACTCATGGGTGTAAATACTTATGTAAATTAGATTTCTGTATTTCATTTTCAATAAATTCTTCCATTTAGTGATGCTGGTATATTGTGTGTAGATGGGTGAGAAAATGAAGCCATTGAAATAGTTTTTTATTCAGGCTGTAACATACAATGTGGAACCAGTCCAGTGGTATGAAGACTCTGGGAGGGTCTGTAACCCAGAGAATGGAGGGAGGCCTGACCATCTCCTCCACTCAAATGTACTAATGTTAGACCAAAACACCACGCAAGGGGGTGTAGTGGGCGAGAAGCGACGCTAAGTTATTTTGGGCAGGTATGCGGTGTCTGGTTAAGGGGATGGCTGAGGCGAGGCCAACCGTTGGAATGTGGCTGAGTCTCGTTTTAACAGAGAGCTTCGGGATAGACTGCACTAAGGAGACCTCGACACCACTCCAGAGTGGAAGATTTAACTATCTTACTCTCATGGTTGTGGTCAAATACACAAATAGATCTGGTATCAGGCTAACATTTTCATTGCATTAGGTCTCCCTTTTCTAAAGCAACTTTCAGTAGTTCCCAGCACAAAGTTTTCATGAGAATGACTGGTTTTGGCCTATGGAAGATTGATTCTCTAGTCCTGGCATTGTTTGACAAACACTAAGCAACTCAGAACACAAGTTACAGGATGGAGGGAATCTCTATACCACTGCTTGGCTGTGTGTGTGTGTGTGTGTGTGTGTGTGTGTGTGTGTGTGTGTGTGTGTGTGTGTGTGTGTGTGTGTGTGTGTGTGTGTGTGTGTGGATGTGTGTTTTTCCTTTCCTCCCTTAGCTTGAATAATTGATATGGAATTGATTTAAACTCATCTGATAAGTACTGCTTAGCTTGTTCAGCAGGACACTTGGCATTGGACGGTTAGTGGAAAAGTGGACACAACGATTGTTTTACTTCCTATCATTATTGTCTGGTGTTTTCTCTCTACCTCAGTCAGCACTGTTACCAAAGCGACGGACGGAGGGATGGATGCTGGAAGCGATTGAAAACATTTGAGACCACAGAAGAGGAAGATTGTTTATTCACTGTGATTTACTGTGGATCATCTTAAAGCCACAGTCCTGAGACTGTGTTTCACCCCAACGTAAAACAACCATCTTATATTTTGGGTCAGGATGGGCTAAGACCGTTGTTGGTCTACTAAGCTCACGAGGCTTGTATAAGTCAATCTTTCAGGATATTATATTTAAGAAAGAATCAATGAGTATATCATTAATTGAAATGACCATTGAACAGGCAGAGAAATCCCAGAGTGTCCCTTTTAACACACAAGCAGTATACACTACAATCGTCCTCTCTCACAGTGCACTGCACACGAACGCACTGATAGGCTACAGACGTACGTAACTGTCTCAATGCTATGTGGACATTGTATGAAGGTTTAAATGTCAAACTGTTTCCTTTTCAATTCCCTTTGAATGGCCTTCTGGGAAATCTACAGTAGGCTTCTGGGAACTGCAGCGTGTGCGACCGGGCCTCATAAATACAAGTTAACGTGGAGACAGTAAGGAGGCCGTCACTCTGATGTGTGTTGTTATTTGATGTAGGCCTTACAAGGCCATTAAGCAGTTGCTACATCCATTTTTTGGGGACTTAAAAATGTATGATAGTGAGCTCCAAAAGTATTGTGAAAATTACAAATGTTTTGTGGTTTTGGATTTGAAATGATACAGTGAATATGAGGTTAAAGTGTAGACTGGCAGCGTTAATTTGAGGGTATTCTCATCCATATTGGGTAAACCGTCTAGAGATTACAGCACATTTTGTACATTGTTCCCCGTTTTAGGGGACCAAAAGTATTGGACAAATTCACCTGTGTATTAAAGTAGTAAAACAACATGTATTTGGTCCGATATTCATAGCATTCAATGACTACATCAAGATTGTGACACATCTGCTGTTTGTTTTGGTTGCGTTTCAGATGATTTTGTGCTCAATACAAATGAATGGTAAATAATGCATTGTGTCATTTTGGAGTCACTTTTATTGTAAATAAGAACATAACGTTTCTAAACACTTCTACATTAATGTGGATGTTACTGATTACAGATAATAATCCTGAATGAATCGTGAATAATGAATGAGAAAGTTAGAGGCATAAATATCATACCCCCCCCCCCCAAAAAAAAATGCTACCCTCCTGTGTTATTGTAATGGTGAGAGGTTGACATGTCTTTGGGGACTATCCGTAAACATGGTAGCATCCACATCAACGTAGAAGTGTTTAGAGACATACCATCAGAACCCAAAATATAAGCTTGCTTTACTCAAAAGCTCGTAAACAAAGAAAATGTAAACAAACACTATATATCCTCAAAACATGGTCACACCTATGATGTTGATCTCATGGATGGTCAGTCCTTGCATCCATACCTCTGCCTATGAATTTGAGAAGGGTTACATTTCTCCAGCATCATCCCTCAGCTTTTTACAGAAATGGGGGCTGGGAATTTGCTTTGTAATTGTTTCTACTGCTGATTGCCGCTTTAAGGGCTTTATCAGAGTCCAAAAGGTGCACACATCCACACAGCACTGTTCTAGAATATTCAGTCGTTGGCTTTCATACTTTTCTGAATTCTCAGCGCTGCTCAAGCAATTTCTCCAGCTGTCAACGCATTCAAATGAATGTGTGGGGTTTTTTTTTGGGGGGGGGGGGTGTTTGAGCTGTGCGTCCCCCCGCGGACTGTTGTCTCGGAGCCGCATAGAACAGTGGCTCTGCGTCTGTGGACTCTGAATTACACTTTAGTGTTGTAGTAGTCCTCTGATCAGTCGGCCTAGATAATGAGAGTTTACTGGGCACGTCATGGTAGGAATAGATTTTGAAAGTAGTATGATCGTCTATCAGCTCGTCCCCCATTCTCATGATGATGTCATGTCGTTCCCGTCGCCTCCCTTTGTCCCGCCGCGGTTAACAAATTCACCAGACTACAGCTGTTTGACAACACTAACCACAACTCACTCATCATTTCACTCTGCGTCAATCCACTTGTGATTTCTGGGCAAAGTGTCTTGTAATTGTGAAGACAAGCTCAATTTGTCTGGATTCTTCTCTCCCCTTTATGTCTCTGTTCTATTCACTGACATACTGTCCCTCAACTATTCTACAGGCAATTAACATGGCTAATAGCATTTCTTCTGTTAAAAATGACGAAGCGTTGACTATATTTAAACACCTTCATCCTCGAGGGAGAAGTGTTTGCAAGCTAATTCCTGAGGGTCCATGGCTTACTCATGCTCGGCCTAGAAGTGTCCCAAATGGCACCCTGTTCCCTATAGAGTGCACTACTTTTGACCAGAGCCCATAGCACTTTACAGGGAATTGGGTGCTGTTTCCGATGCAGAACACTACTTCAACTGCTTTAGTGTTTTGGGTCCTTCACTGGAACGTTCTTTTGTCAGGGGAAGATTCCTTCGCTCATGAGAATGCTACTCGAGCTACTTGAACCTCAGTCAAGGAGAGTAGTGAATGTTAATACGGGGAGGGACGGGGGTTTCGGGGAGGGTTAGAGGGACGGGGGTTTCGGGAGGGTTAGAGGGATGGGGTAAGGGAGGGTTCCTCGATTGTCCGCGCTGTTGAAAGCAGCTGTGTGTCTTTTGTGCTCGGCCATTGCTTCATTGTTCAAACCTGCCAACCCAGAGGGAGGGAGAGAGGGAAAGAGAGCAAGGGAGAGAGAGAGAGAGAGAGAGAGAGAGAGAGAGAGAGAGAGAGAGAGAGAGAGAGAGAGAGAGAGAGAGAGAGAGAGAGAGAGAGAGAGAGAGAGAGAGAGTCCAACAAGTGAAAGTGTAAAAAAATAATGCCCTTCTCCCTGTCTACCACAATAATAAGACTATAAGAAGACATTTGAAAAAGGAGAGAGAACCCTGTGTGCTCTTGCCTTGAGAGAATTCAAATCTGTTGTCTCTCACCCCTCCCCCTCTCCCCCCTCCATTCAAAAGCCTTCCTTCTCCCTGCAAGCTGCATTCCCTCGTAGCCCTGAACAGAGAGCCTAAGTTGTGTTCTATTGTTTTCCCCTCTGGAAGAAGATAAGGGAAGGGCCTGGTTAGAAAGAAAAGGAGAGGAAACGGGAGAACGGACGAGTGCAGCCAATCATTGCAGCAACAGTTCCTCTCGTCTGTGCACTGCACACTCACTGTCACAATGGGAGAGGCGTGAGTTGGGGAGAAAGGGAGAGGCGTGAGTTGGGGAGAGAGGGAGAGGAAGGTGCGGAAGGAGTAGAGTAATAGTGGACTGCAGGGGGATCCTGACTCATTCACTCTGAAGGGAAGGAAGGAAAGGATTTGTTGCTAATCTTTCCATCTGTCTGTCTCAGGTCAGTAGTACTGTACTATACTTATATATTGTGTGTGTGTCTCAGGTCAGTAGTACTGTACTATACTTATATATTGTGTGTGTGTCTCAGGTCAGTAGTACTGTACTATACTTATATATTGTGTGTGTGTCTCAGGTCAGTAGTACTGTACTATACTTATATATTGTGTGTGTCTCAGGTCAGTAGTACTGTACTATACTTATACATTGTGTGTGTGTGTGTGTGTGTGTGTGTGTGTGTGTGTGTGTGTGTGTGTGTGTGTGTGTGTGTGTGTGTGTGTGTGTGTGTGTGTGTGTGTGTGTGTGTGTGTGTGTGTGTGTGTGTCTCAGGTCAGTAGTACTGGACTATACTTATACATTGTGTGTATTCCTCTCTGGTTTCTGTGTGTGTATTCTCAGTCAGACAGGTGATAACAGCAGCTACAACACTAGTGTGTGCCAACAGGACTGTTCACAGCTCACTGCAGATAGTTTAGGGCCGTCACTAGTTACCACAGTCATAATGATAGCTAAACCCTGCCTATTTCTACAATTGATTTCCTTAAAATATGATTTTAAATCTAACATTAACCCTAACCTTAACCACACTGCTAACATTATTACATTATGCCTAACCTTAACCTTAACCTTGTGAAATCAGTCAGTGGTGTGTAGGTGCCTGTAAGATGACCCTCTTCTGGGGTATTGAGGATGACTGACCCTCTTCTGGGGTATTGAGGATGACTGACCCTCTTCTGGGGTACTGAGGATGACTGATCTTCTGGGGTATTGAGGATGACTGACCCTCTTCTGGGGTCAGTGAGGATGACTGACCCTCTTCTGGGGTATTGAGGATGACTGACCCTCTTCTGGGGTATTGAGGATGACTGTCTTCTGGGGTATTGAGGATGACTGACCCTCTTCTGGGGTATTGAGGATGACTGACCCTCTTCTGGGGTATTGAGGATGACTGACCCTCTTCTGGGGTACTGAGGATGACTGACCCTCTTCTGGGGTATTGAGGATGACTGACCCTCTTCTGGGGTATTGAGGATGACTGACCCTCTTCTGGGGTATTGAGGATGACTGACCCTCTTCTGGGGTATTGAGGATGACTGACCCTCTTCTGGGGTACTGAGGATGACTGACCCTCTTCTGGGGTATTGAGGATGACTGACCCTCTTCTGGGGTACTGAGGATGACTGACCCTCTTCTGGGGTATTGAGGATGACTGATCCTCTTCTGGGGTACTGAGGATGACTGACCCTCTTCTGGGGTACTGAGGATGACTGACCCTCTTCTGAGGTTTGAGGATGACTGACGTCTTCTGGGGTATTGAGGATGACTGAGTCTTCTGGGGTATTGAGGATGACTAGCTTCTGGGGTATTGAGGATGACTGACCTCTTTCTATTGAGGATGACTGATTTCTCGGGTAAAATGACTGACTTTTCTGGGGTATTGAGGATGACTGACCCTCTTCTGGGGTATTGAGGATGACTGACCCTCTTCTGGGATACTGAGGATGACTGACCCTCTTCTGGGGTATTGAGGATGACTGACCCTCTTCTGGGGTATTGAGGATGACTGACCCTCTTCTGGGGTATTGAGGATGACTGACCCTCTTCTGGGGTATTGAGGATGACTGACCCTAGGGGTATTGAGGATGACTGACCCTTCTGGGGTATTGAGGATGACTGACCCTCTTCTGGGGTATTGAGGATGACTGACCCTCTTCTGGGGTATTGAGGATGACTGGCGTTCTTCTGGGGTATTGAGGATGACTGGCGTTCTTCTGGGGTATTGAGGATGACTGGCGTTCTTCTGGGGTATTGAGGATGACTGGCGTTCTTCTGGGGTATTGAGGATGACTGGCGTTCTTCTGGGGTATTGAGGATGACTGGCGTTCTTCTGGGGTATTGAGGATGACTGGCCCTCTTCTGGGGTATTGAGGATGACTGATGCCCTCTTCTGGGGTATTGAGGATGACTGGCGTTCTTCTGGGGTATTGAGGATGACTGACCCTCTTCTGGGGTACTGAGGATGACTGACCCTCTTCTGGGGTATTGAGGATGACTGACCCTCTTCTGGGGTATTGAGGATGACTGACCCTCTTCTGGGGTATTGAGGATGACTGACCCTCTTCTGGGGTATTGAGGATGACTGACCCTCTTCTGGGGTACTGAGGATGACTGACCCTCTTCTGGGGTATTGAGGATGACTGACCCTCTTCTGGGGTACTGAGGATGACTGACCCTCTTCTGGGGTATTGAGGATGACTGATCCTCTTCTGGGGTACTGAGGATGACTGACCCTCTTCTGGGGTACTGAGGATGACTGACCCTCTTCTGAGGTATTGAGGATGACTGACGTTCTTCTGGGGTATTGAGGATGACTGACGTTCTTCTGGGGTATTGAGGATGACTGACGTTCTTCTGGGGTATTGAGGATGACTGACCCTCTTCTCGGGTATTGAGGATGACTGACCCTCTTCTCGGGTATTGAGGATGACTGACTCTCTTCTGGGGTATTGAGGATGACTGACCCTCTTCTGGGGTATTGAGGATGACTGACCCTCTTCTGGGATACTGAGGATGACTGACCCTCTTCTGGGGTATTGAGGATGACTGACCCTCTTCTGGGGTATTGAGGATGACTGACCCTCTTCTGGGGTATTGAGGATGACTGACCCTCTTCTGGGGTATTGAGGATGACTGACCCTCTTCTGGGGTATTGAGGATGACTGACCCTCTTCTGGGGTATTGAGGATGACTGACCCTCTTCTGGGGTATTGAGGATGACTGGCGTTCTTCTGGGGTATTGAGGATGACTGGCGTTCTTCTGGGGTATTGAGGATGACTGGCGTTCTTCTGGGGTATTGAGGATGACTGGCGTTCTTCTGGGGTATTGAGGATGACTGGCGTTCTTCTGGGGTATTGAGGATGACTGGCGTTCTTCTGGGGTATTGAGGATGACTGGCGTTCTTCTGGGGTATTGAGGATGACTGGCTTCTTCTGGGGTATTGAGGATGACTGGCGTTCTTCTGGGGTATTGAGGATGACTGGCGTTCTTCTCCCCCTATTGAGGATGACTGACTTGTCTGATGTTGTCCAAAGTATAAGAAGCTCATATAGAGGAATGCTTTGTATTCCCCTCTAAAGAGCAATTACCTTCACAAACACAGGTGTCAACCTCAAGTGTCAACGTGCTTAGTGTGTGGGTGTGGGTGTGGCCTTGCGGGTAGCTTTGGAGTTTGTGTAAACATCTATGCCAGGTTGTTAACACCACACATCTATCTGACCTGCATGGCAGAGTTATGCACTAAAGTTAAATCGGCTTAAAAGGTCAAAGTACCAACAGTCTGTCCCAATACACTCACTTCAATCCCTTCCTAAGACACACACACACAGAGTCCAATGGCGGCGAGCTTTACACCACTCCAGCCGACGCTTGTCATTGTGCATGGTGATCTTATGCTTGTGTGTGGCTGCTCGGGCCATGGAAACCCAAAGAAACCGTTATTGTGCTGACGTTGCTTCCAGAGGCTGTTTGGGACTCGGTAGTGAGTGTTGCAACAGACGGACCATTTTTACATGCTTCAGCACTCTGTGGTCCCGTTCTGTGAGCTTGTGTGGTGTGCTCAATTTTATACACTGGTCAGCGACGGGTGTGGATTAAATAGCCGAATCCACTACTTTGAAGATGTGTCAAAATTTATTTTTTGGGGTTATTATGATGGGAAGTGATTCTAGATGCATGGTCACTTGTTTTGGTGGTAGTTTTATTTGTATTTTTTTATTTCACCTTTATTTAACCAGGTAGGCTAGTTGAGAACAAGTTCTCATTTGCAACTGCGACCTGGCCAAGATAAAGCATAGCAGTGTGAACAGACAACACAGAGTTACACATGGAGTAATGAGGTAGATAACTGGAGAGTTGCTCTGTTGAATGATTTATTAACGTCATCATATCCTTATTAAGAGGAAGAGGTAGCACTCCGTGTCTGAGACGAGACAACATTGTGAGGCATGTCTAGATTTTGTTCATGGTCCAAGAGGATAGAAATCATTTGATTGTCAGTGTGACTGTGGTCTTTTGACAAGCCTATCAAGTCTGAGACCCCATATAACAGACAGGCTGCCAAGAGGAATCAGGTGTTCTTGTCAAGTACCTCGATGTCTTGTCTGAAATGACTGAGTTTGATTGATTTTGTTTCTCTGAGACACCCGCACTTCATGACAGTCCTCAGGGTAGAGCATACACACACACACACACACACACACACACACACACACACACACACACACACACACACACACACACACACACACACACACACACACACACACACACACACACACACACACACACACACACACACACACACACACACACACACACACACACACACACACGTGTACACAGACATACACCGATCGCTGCCCTCCCTTCCCTCAACCCTGCACTCACCACTTGAATGACAGTGAAGGAGTATACCAGAATACAGTGACATGCAAAAGTATTCACCCCCTTTGGCATTTTTCCTATTTTGTTGCCTTACAACCTGGAATGAACACATATTTTGTTGGGGGGTTTGTATCATTTGATTTACACAACATGCCTACCACTTTGAAGATTCTAGATATTTTTTCTAATGAAACGAGCAAGAAAAAAAGAAGAAAAAACAGAACTTGAGCGTCGTGCATAACTATTCACCCCCCCTCAAGGCAAATCTGCTCCAGCTCCTTCAAGTTGGATGGGTTCCGCTGGTGTACAGCAAGTCATACCACAGATTCTCAATTGGATTGAGGTCTGGACTTTGACTAGGCCATTCCAAGACATTTAAATGTTTCCCCATAAACCACTTGAGTGTGTCTGTAGCTGTATGCTTAGGATCATTGTCCTGCTGGAAGGTGAACCTCCGTCCCAGTCTCAAATCTCTGAAAGACTGAAACAGGTTTCCCTCAAGAATTTTCCTATATTTAGCTCCATCCATCATTCCTTCAATTCTGACCAGTTTCCCAGTCCCTGCCAATGAAAAACATTGGATGGTGTTATCAGGGTGATGAGGTGTTGGGTTTGCGACAGACATAGCGTTAATCTTGATGGCCAAGAAGCTCAATTTTATTCTCATCTGACCAGAGTATGACCAGAGTACCTTCTTCCATATGTTTGGGGAGTCTCCCACATGCCTTTTGGTGAACACTTTAAGCAATTGCTTTTTTCTGGCCACTCTTCCGTAAAGCCCAGCTCTGTGAGGTGTACGGCTTAAACTGGTCCTATGAACAGATACTCCAATCTCCGCTGTTGAGCTTTGCAGCTCCTTCAGGGTTATCTTTGGTCTCTTTGTTGTCTCTCTGATTAATACCCTCCTTGCCTGGTCTGTGAGTTTTGGTGGGCTACCCTCTCTTGGCAGGTTTGTTGTGGTGACATTTAAAAAAAATAATAATAATAATGGATTTAATGGCGCTCCGTGGGATGTTCAAAGATTCTGATAATTGTTTATAACCCAACCCTGATCTGTACTTTTCCACTGTACTTTGTCCCTGACCTGTTTGGAGAGCTCTTCATGGTGCCGCTTGCTTAGTGGTGTTGCAGACTCTGGGACCTTTCAGAACAGGTGTGTATATATACTGAGATCATATGACAGATCATGTAACACTTAGATTACACACAGGTGGACTTTATTTAACTAATTGTGTGACTTCTGAAGGTAATTGTTTGCACCAGATGTTATTTAGGGGCTTCATATCAGAGGGGTGACTTTGTTTGCACCAGATGTTATTTAGGGGCTTCATATCAGAGGGGGTGACTTCTGAAGGTAATTGTTTGCACCAGATGTTATTTAGGGGCTTCATATCAGAGGGGGTGACTTCTGAAGGTAATTGTTTGCACCAGATGTTATTTAGGGGCTTCATATCAGAGGGGGTGACTTCTGAAGGTAATTGTTTACACCAGATGTTATTTAGAGGCTTCATATCAGAGGGGGTGACTTCTGAAGGTAATTGTTTACACCAGATGTTATTTAGGGGCTTCATATCAGAGGGGTGAATACATACACACCACTTTTCCATTGGTTTTTTATTTATAAAAATAAAAAAATGAAACAAGTCATTTTTTTTTCATTTCACTTCACCAATTCGGACTATTTTGTGTCTGTCCATTACATGAAATCCAAATAAAAATCCATTTAAATGACAGGTTGTAATGCAACAAAATAGGAAAAACGCCAACGGAGATGAATACTTTTGCGAGGCCCTGTAACTAAGCCTGTTTCATCCCCTAGCAGAGGTAAGCAGCCACCAAACACCATCTCTCGGTACATTGCTTCCATCTATGTCAGTACAGTACAGGCAGTCTGTCCTTGACAAAGGCAGGTCTGAACGGATACTTCACATTTTAGTTACAGTTCAGGCTACATAGTACAGCTCTTATCAATAGCTAGTAATGGGCCGTTTGGGGATTTTGAGATCACAGTGGTGTTGTCAAGCAGGGTTTTGTCGACCCGGTGAAAGATGTGTGTTTGGGGTCATGAGAGGTCAAGTGAGTCAAGAGGACACCCCAGACTCTGTTTATAGGTGAGGTCAACATGTCCCTCGGTCATCAGCTCAATGCCAATGCTGCTATATATGAGAAGAGTCCCCTTAACAGCCCAACCAGGACGGTGCTGTGAAGTGATTCTGATGAACAGCTAGTGGATAAGAAGCATGTGTTGGATCTGAACCAAAGCTCTGTGAGGAAAAGCAATGCTGACCTTGGCCTGACCAGAACGGTCTTCAAAAGGGTTGGACAGAGTTCATTCTGGGACTTCCACCTGTGAGGCGGGGTGCGGTCGGTTGACTTGCGGTTAAGGTCACTCAGGAGTAGCCGGGGGTCAGAGGGAAAATTAACCTTGGTTTCCGCCCCTGCCAGGAGACTGTAACAAAAACAGCCAGTCCAGACCAGCCCGGCACACCCACTCCTGTGTGTAAATCTAACTGACATCTCACTGAGAGGAGAGGGAGCAAAACCCCTGTTGACTGCATCAGAACCAGACCTGGGTCCAACCAGTATGTACTCTATACTTTCAAATACTATGAGAATTTGCTTTAGTCTGACCTGGAGTGTCAAATGGGTGGGTTTTCAAATCAAATTGTATTTGTCACATGCGCCGAATACAACAGGTGTAGTAGACCTTACCGTGAAATGCTTACTGACAAGCCCTTAACCAACAATGCAGTTCAAGAAAGGGTTAATAAAATATTGACTAAATAAACTAAAGTAAAAAAAGAAAAGTAACCCGATAAAATAACATGGGGCTCTTCCATTGGTTCAAGTGTGCCAGGCAACCTCTATCAAAACCCTGACAAAGTACTTGAAAGTGAACAAATACCATTTAAACCCAGATCAGTGAAGGGCTTTCTGCCAAAGAGAAGCCGTTCCTCCTCCCATCTCAAGTTTCTGACATGGGAACAGTCCGAGATTCCCAGAAACATCTGTAAAAAGGGAACTACCTGTGAGTGGATCAGTCTACGACGTCAACAGAGGAGTATGTCTGGCATCAATGGAGGGGAAATAGAGGATTAGTTGACCAGTCTCAATGGGGACATCGGCTAGTTAATGTACGCGCTCACGAGCACACACACACCAGGGATATCAGAAACTAACTCCATTTACTGGCATCAAAACAAACATCACCATAGACACTCACAGCTTTATCATCAATCAAATGTATTCACATGTTCCTATACCCACATAACCTTCCACTGTATTCATAACATGTTCCTCTACCCACATAACCTTCCGCTGTATTCATATGTTCCTCTACCCACATAACCTTCCGCTGTATTCATATGTTCCTATACCCACATAACCTTCCACTGTATTCATAACATGTTCCTCTACCCACATAACCTTCCACTGTATTCATAACATGTTCCTCTACCCACATAACCTTCCACTGTATTCATAACATGTTCCTCTACCCACATAACCTTCCACTGTATTCATAACATGTTCCTCTACCCACATAACCTTCCACTGTATTCATATGTTCCTATACCCACATAACCTTCCACTGTATTCATATGTTCCTCTACCCACATAACCTTCCACCGTATTCATATGTTCCTCTACCCACATAACCTTCCACTGTATTCATAACATGTTCCTCTACCCACATAACCTTCCACTGTATTCATATGTTCCTCTACCCACATAACCTTCCACTGTATTCATAACATGTTCCTCTACCCACATAACCTTCCACTGTATTCATATGTTCCTCTACCCACATAACCTTCCACTGTATTCATAACATGTTCCTCTACCCACATAACCTTCCACTGTATTCATAACATGTTCCTCTACCCACATAACCTTCCACTGTATTCATATGTTCCTCTACCCACATAACCTTCCACTGTATTCATAACATGTTCCTCTACCCACATAACCTTCCGCTGTATTCATATGTTCCTCTACCCACATAACCTTCCACCGTATTCATATGTTCCTCTACCCACATAACCTTCCACTGTATTCATATGTTCCTCTACCCACATAACCTTCCACTGTATTCATAACATGTTCCTCTACCCACATAACCTTCCACTGTATTCATAACATGTTCCTATACCCACATAACCTTCCACTGTATTCACATGTTCCTATACCCACATAACCTTCCACTGTATTCATAACATGTTCCTCTACCCACATAACCTTCCACTGTATTCATAACATGTTCCTCTACCCACATAACCTTCCACTGTATTCATATGTTCCTCTACCCACATAACCTTCCACTGTATTCATATGTTCCTCTACCCACATAACCTTCCACTGTATTCATAACATGTTCCTCTACCCACATAACCTTCCACTGTATTCATAACATGTTCCTCTACCCACATAACCTTCCACTGTATTCATATGTTCCTCTACCCACATAACCTTCCACTGTATTCATATGTTCCTCTACCCACATAACCTTCCACTGTATTCATAACATGTTCCTCTACCCACATAACCTTCCACTGTATTCATATGTTCCTCTACCCACATAACCTTCCACTGTATTCATATGTTCCTCTACCCACATAACCTTCCACTGTATTCATAACATGTTCCTCTACCCACATAACCTTCCACTGTATTCATATGTTCCTCTACCCACATAACCTTCCACTGTATTCATATGTTCCTCTACCCACATAACCTTCCACTGTATTCATAACATGTTCCTCTACCCACATAACCTTCCACTGTATTCATAACATGTTCCTCTACCCACATAACCTTCCACTGTATTCATAACATGTTCCTCTACCCACATAACCTTCCACTGTATTCATATGTTCCTCTACCCACATAACCTTCCACTGTATTCATATGTTCCTCTACCCACATAACCTTCCACTGTATTCATAACATGTTCCTCTACCCACATAACCTTCCACTGTATTCATATGTTCCTCTACCCACATAACCTTCCACTGTATTCATATGTTCCTCTACCCACATAACCTTCCACTGTATTCATAACATGTTCCTCTACCCACATAACCTTCCACTGTATTCATATGTTCCTCTACCCACATAACCTTCCACTGTATTCATATGTTCCTCTACCCACATAACCTTCCGCTGTATTCATATGTTCCTATACCCACATAACCTTCCACTGTATTCATATGTTCCTCTACCCACATAACCTTCCACTGTATTCATAACATGTTCCTCTACCCACATAACCTTCCACCGTATTCATATGTTCCTCTACCCACATAACCTTCCACTGTATTCATATGTTCCTCTACCCACATAACCTTCCACTGTATTCATAACATGTTCCTCTACCCACATAACCTTCCACTGTATTCATAACATGTTCCTATACCCACATAACTTTCCAGTGAACAAATATGAGCTATAAGTTGGAATGTGATCCATATCAGGTGTTCTTTTATCCCGGCCCAAAAACATGTCACCTGTCCAGTTGTCTCAGCCTCTTTAGCCTCTCTGGGTGGATGGAGGGCCCTGGCTGCCCAAATACACGTGGGTTAGTTTAGTGTAGAACTGCTAAAAACTCTATTGAAAATGTGCAGAAGAAAGTTGGGGCTTTGGCCGTCCGGATCGTGACGTAACTTCGCCCTCCCTTTCTCTCCAAATGCTTCCCCAAAACAAACCGGTTACACTGTGGAGTTGATAGCTTTACATACAAGGAAGCACACACACACACACACACTGTATATTGTGGTGTGTGGTTTGCTTTTTCTCGCCTGCAAAATGAAGTACAGCTGACATGGACAGCTGGTAGCTGTGCTGTTGAGTGACATAATCACAGACCAGCCAGCCAGCTGATATCACACACACATACACAAACACATACACACACACACACATACACCTACATATGGCGGTACTGTTACATATACCTGGGTGATTCATAACATTAGGGTGGTAGATTATACCGTTCTCTGGACCTATGAGCCACCTCTTTCCTCACACACACACACACACACACACTCCCCTACTCCCTAAAGTAGAAACATAGGGACAGGAAGTTGAAGGGACATTCAGAGCCACCAGGGAGAGATACTAGCAGCACAATACTTCACTATCAAGGAACACAATGTTCCCTTCTCTCTGACTCCCTGAGTCTATACATGGGGGTTGATGGGGTCAGTGAGTCTATCCCTGAGTCTATACATGGGGGTTGATGGGGTCAGTGAGTCTCTCCCTGAGTCTATACATGGGGGTTGATGGGGTCAGTGAGTCTCTCCCTGAGTCTATACATGGGGGTTGATGGGGTCAGTGAGTCTCTCCCTGAGTCTATACATGGGGGTTGATGGGGTCAGTGAGTCTATCCCCGAGTCTATACATGGGGGTTGATGGGGTCAGTGAGTCTCTCCCTGAGTCTATACATGGGGGTTGATGGGGTCAGTGAGTCTATACATGGGGGTTGATGGGGTCAGTGAGTCTCTCCCTGAGTCTATACATGGGGGTTGATGGGGTCAGTGAGTCTCTCCCTGAGTCTATACATGGGGGTTGATGGGGGTCAGTGAGTCTATCCCTGAGTCTATACATGGGGGTTGATGGGGTCAGTGAGTCTCTCCCTGAGTCTATACATGGGGGTTGATGGGGTCAGTGAGTCTCTCCCTGAGTCTATACATGGGGGTTGATGGGGTCAGTGAGGCTTTTTTTGTAATGATTTACATTTTAAAACATTATTAAACTACTAAACCTCACGCCCCCACAGTGGGTTACAAGAAGTCACACATTCAATAAATTTGCAGATGACACAACAGTGGTAGGCCTGATTACCGACAACGACGAGACATCCTATAGGGAGGAGGTCAAAGACCTTGCCGTGTGCTGCCAGGACAACAACCTCTCCCTCAACGACGAGACATCCTATAGGGAGGAGGTCAAAGACCTTGCCGTGTGCTGCCAGGACAACAACCTCTCCCTCAACGACGAGACATCCTATAGGGAGGAGGTCAAAGACCTGGCCGTGTGCTGCCAGGACAACAACCTCTCCCTCAACGAGATCAAGACAAAGGAGATAATTGTGGACTACAGGAAGAAGAGGACCGAGCACATCCCCATTCTCATCGATGGGGCTGCAGTGGCACAGGTTGAGAGCTTCAAGTTCCTTGGTGTCCACATCACCAACAAACTAACATGGTCCAAGCACACCAAGACAGTCGTGAAGAGGGCACGACAAAACCTATTCCCCCTCAGGAGACTGAAATGATTTGGCATGGGTCCTCAGATCCTCAAAGGCTTCTACAGCTGCACCATCGAGAGCACTGGTTGCATCACTGCCTGGTATGGCAACTGCTCGGCCTCCGACCACAAGGCACTACAGAGAGTAGTGCGAAGGGCCCAATATGATGGGGCCAAGCTTCCTGCCATCCAGGACCTCTATACCAGGCAGTGTCAGAGGAAAGTCCTAAAAATTGTCAACGACTCCAGCCAACCTATTCATAAACTGTTCTCTCTGCTACCACACGGTAAGCAGTACCGGAGCGCCAAGTCTAGATCCAAGAGGCTTCTAAACAGTTTCTACCCCCAAGCCACAAGACTCCTGAAAATCTAATCAAATGGCTACCCAGACTATTTGTAGTGCCTCACCCCCTCTTTACACCACTGCTACTCTCTGTTATCATCTATCCATAGTAACTTTAATAACTCCACCTACATGTACATACGACCTCAACTAACCGGTTCCTCCGCACGTTGACTCTGTACCGGCACCCCCCTGTATATAGTCTCGCTATTGTTTATTTTAATGCTGCTGTTTAATTACTTGTTACTTTTATCTCTTATTCTTATCTGTATTTTTTTGAAACTGCATTGTTGGTTTGGGGCTGATAAGTAAGCATTTCACTGTAAGGTGAAACCTGTTGTGTTCGGCGCATGTAACTAATAGAGTTTGATTTGATGCATCCTATGACCCATGGTCGTTGGCCATCCTGACAGAGAGTATCTTATAACAGTATCACATCCCTGACTCGTGGGCACACTTTGTGGGGAATTTGAGTTGGATACAACTGAAGAATCAGGGAGAGGACATCTAGATTGACGGCAACTGCAAATCTCTCAGCTTGAGGCGATAATGTAACTATTCTCTTCAAGGACAATATTCCATACTTCCACCCCAAACCCATGAGAGAACTGCCAAGAATAGAAGAGCAAAAAGGACAAGGACAATATTCCATACTTGCACCCCAAACCCATGAGAGAACTGCCAAGAATAGAAGAGCAAAAAGGAGGCCCAAACAACCTGCTGCAAGGTCCTTTTTATTGCTTTTCAAGGGACCAGTTTAACAAATATTTGAGAACATCTGAGTCAATTTCCGGGTTTGAAAGGATTGCATTTAGAGATGCCGTCACTGTGGCAGCGAATGCCATGGAAACCGGATACGTATGACTGATTTACGATTGGCCTAGAGACAGAGCAGGCAGCCAATCCGCAGTCCAAATAACACCACGTAATCTAGCCAAACAAGACATTGAGCTAAAACTATAAATTCTACGACAAGCTTCTCAACAGTGGCCACTTTTCAACACTTTATCAGATGAATCATGTCTGAGCTGATCTAGTATTAGAGCTGGGCCATATAGACAACAATCCATACTGCGGTAAATTGCCTGAATTGATGCGATAACAGTAAAGTTCATAATGTGAATGTGCACCACAGTTTTCTGTTGTATTGTTCTCTTTAAACTACTAATTCTAGTTTGTAACCATCAATTGTCCCATTAACCATCACCTATATATTAGCAAACGTATT